>NW_027287161.1:152500-290000 GCF_022747635.1 Hetaerina americana | reverse complement strand
GGTATCGAATAGAATACTATATGTGTATGAAAGAGAAGAGTAAATTAGGGGTATTCCCTTTCAATTACGATATTTAATATGTGCATAGAGACGGCATTGAATGTCATGAAAAGAAATGCGGAATGAGTGCAGGTCGGACAAAAATGATTATTATTCTATGTTTTGGCGACGACGCACATTATTAATGGCAGAGAAATATTTGAATTTTGAAATGTTGAATTGAGTGGTTGAAGATCTATAACCTGAGTGTGAATAAAAGAATAAATAAGGGAACAAAGAAAATGAAACCAACTCCAGCTGTCGTAAGTACAATAGTAAATTTATTTACGAAACAGAATCACCAGCAATGGGAAAAGAAAAGGGCGGGGCGTAGCTCGAGGCAAGAAGCCATTTTGCCGAATCTACTCTTTGTAAGGCTCAGAATAGCAAAATGGTATGCCTGCATAGATAGAATCTGTGATGGATGATCCTTGAGAGCCTTTTAATATTCATAATGAAAGATAGGGAATAATAATATCTTTGAATCGAAAATAAAATTTTCATGTTTCATCGTAATGTGTTTTCCGAGAAGAGGCGAAGTTTTTATGAGAGAATAATATGCAAAAATAATTCAGTTAGATACAGTTCGCTAAAAATTGTTTACCGTAACTTGAATTTTCTCAGAAATTTATATTTAAATCATGTCAACGGAAGCATCTCGGGTTCGTCCTTTCATTGGCCATGCGGTTCATGAATAAGTACAACTGAAAGTCTTCACTTCTCGTAATTTTTTGACGAAAAATGCAACAAATACCATCCAACAGCCACCGAATTCACCTGATTTGGCTCCCTGTGACTTCTTTCTGTTCAATCGAGTTAAAAAACCATTACGGGGAACGCGTTTTAGCAGCCGAGAGGAAGTAATGGGAAAATCGCAGGAAGCACTGATGGACATACCGAAAACCGAATATAAAAAATGTTTCGAGGATTGGATCAAGCGCTGGCATAAGTGTGTTGCAGTCGATGGGGATTACTTTGAAGGGGACAATATAGATTTAGATGGATAAACTTGTATTTTTAATTTTCTGAATAAATTCCGGGAAATTTTTGATCAAGGTAGTATAACCTTCTTTCATAACCCCTTCATGAATTCTCCATGCTGCATCGCGTAAATCTCCCATTCTCTTTTTACTTGGCGAGCACATTTAGGGAACTTAAAATGACAAAACTTATTCTTTGACATAAAGGCATACTTTGTCGTGACTTTACGCCTCCTCCATTCCGTGTCCTCGTCAAGTAATTTAGACATTAGTTTTTGTGACTAAAAGGTTTATTTAAGTCAAGGAATTCTCGATATACGAGTGTAGGCTGAAAACTAATGCACACATGCTTGTAGACCACAAACAAAATGACCTTCAGAAGCGCTCCTGGTGGCATGTGGAAGTAACATTCCCCTTCAACACGCGTGCGCACATTTGAGGTCGTTTCATCATCCAGTGTATCGTATATCGGAGAAGTGAAAATATGGAGACGTGTTCTAGTGCAATGTCAATGCTGGTTAAACAGCGTGCTTTTGTCGGATTTCCAAACGCTGAATGAGTGACTCTGAATAAGTGAGTAAAATTTCGTGGTTTCGAGCCTGGAAAGACAGTAATTATTGATGAAACACGCATCGACCGTGATTTGGGATGCTCAGCGAGTTTACGTGAACGATTTTCTGGAACGAGGGGCAACGGTAAATTCTTCTCGGTATATACAGTCTCATAAACACCTCCGGCGTCGAGTTGGTCGTGTTAAAGGCAGCTTGGCGCCAATACTCTAGCAACATATCACAACAACGCTCGCTGCTATACACCTCGGGCGCAATTGAAGAGGCTCTGCGAAACCTGACATTTGAACCAATTCCACACCCTCCTTATTCTCCCGACCTTTCTATATTTTTCCTCAACCCAAGAGACACCTCAAGGGTAATCATTACACCTCGGGTGATGAGGCGAAGGAAGCTGTCAAGTCCTGGATTCGAGAAAAGTCGGAAGAGTTTTTCAATGACGAAATGAAAAAAACTTGTTAAACATTGTGTTAGCTTTAACGGTGACTATATTAAAAAATAAATATATTATTTTGAAATTTAAGATTTGTACTTAAATTCACTTTTTGCCCGATATTGCTATTTGTTTTTGTTTGTGGTCTACGAGCATGTGCGCATTAGTTTTCGGCCTACTTTCGTGTTGCATTGGCTTCAGCTCAAAATAAGTTAAACAGTTATTTGAGTGTTTGTTTTATAGTAGCAAAAAATACATTTATTTGCTTAGTATATGCGTTGGTGTGAGAACGTCATTGTCAAGTTAGCAGATAATATATCGCGATTTCCTTTTGCAACAGCCGCGTATGCATTGGCAGATGTGATTTGTCGCTTTGGAATCAGTAGCAGTGTTTCCTACTCGAGTATTCACCGCTCTCTCAAGGCGCAGGTCTCCTTGTCGGTTTCCATCCACGTCACTTGACCGCGCGACGATTGAGTCTTGCGGTCAGACGTCATGCCAACCAAGGAGGCTCGCCGCACTTACAAAGGCGTAGTGGACACGCCTAACCTCTCGCTTACGAGCTCGAAGCTTTCTCCACGTTACTCCAGTTGCGCTTGACCTTATGAAATTAGAAATGTTGAAATAGGGCCGTAATACAAATTAGCTTGGCAACCAGCATCTAAATCGAGGCATTGTTTACGCATGAGGTTCCCGTCTACCCATCTCGCCTTTTAAACTCTGGCTATAATTTCAATTGAGGCAATCGATTGCTAATTTTAACAAATTGATAAGGCGGAATGGTTGGATTTGGGTCGGTACAAAAGAAGTGAAGTGTAGGTTGGATGGAAAGAATTGGACTGTGAATTGTAAGAAGTACAATATGAATAACTACAGGTCCTGTAGTCTACTTAGAATCTGTATTAAGTATTTGAGAACTGGACGTGACATATGTACCTAAAATAAAAACTCGTATTGTTTTGAAGATGGAAGTTTGGACTGCTTGGAATAATGCGTCTAAATAACCCTTTCTCAACTGGAACTATGAACGGCTGGTTCTAATGAATGTGTTACGAATTTAGCATTTACTCGATTTTATATTTGAACCTTTTTCTCGAAAAGTGCAATGCATTTATAGTGAATGAGTCAAAATTATTCATAGACAGTCAACTTGGCCAATAATAATATGAACAAATGATAACAGCTCCACCGTAAATTGATGTATTACTCGACCGGTTTCGATGTCGCGCGTCATCTGCGGGTGTCTGAAGATGACGGATTGCATCGGAATCGGTCGTGTTGTAAATCAATTCACGGTGTAAAACTGTTATCATTTGTTCATCATTATGTTAGAATACCCAAAAAACCACGCCTGAAACTAAGTAATTTCGCCTAATTAAATATTTTAAGAGTTTCGTACTTTAGATACTTTATCATGCCATCATATTATATGACGCCTAGTTAAATATACAACTGCATTATAATCTATTCGTACCAACGTAAAGACTGCTCTGCCGTCATGGCAAGACATTATATTACCTAACTGATCAATCGGAGACAATGTAACTAAAAAATTAGGTAACTTCACCTAGATCCGGTTTGCTTCTCAAAAACGTTTACGGCACAAAAAAGAAATCACGCACTTACAAGAGAGGTAATGAGCGAGACAGACGCCGGACGCGAAAAGAGCAAGGCGGACATAATCGTGTTTGTAATTTTAGCAAAGGCAACATAGCCCATATTTGGAAAGAATAAAATATGTCAGGTCCTAGATCTCACTAAATCGGCTCTCAATATAGCAGATCAATAATATACGAGAGAGAGTATTTACAGCAAGAATAGTCGTCCGAAAAAATGTTACGCAATAGATGCTCGTCCCAAGTAGGAGCTGGAAGGAGAGGGCTGACTCGTTTGGGAAACTTGAGGTGGACCGAGAGGGGTGCAAACGCGAGTGTTAAAGGCAGAGGGAATTGGGCTCGGCCCCTCCACAACCCAACACACACACACACACGCACGTGATTTCATTCATCCTTTTATTCATTTTTTCCGCGGCTCACCCTCGCTTCCCTTTTCGGTCACTGATCTCTCCACTTCCGCTCGGCCTTCCCTTCGCCTCGACCCCTCCCGCAAGTGCCACACACCCTCCGCAGAGGGCGAGCTGCCGACGCAAGGCCACGGGCAGCCACTCGCCCTCGCCCTCTTCCCCGCTCCCCCTCCTGGCACCCGCCGGTCTTTTTCCATACCCCCCCCCCCCGAAAGGAAGGAAACATGCTCTGATCACGATGGAACATTCAAGCGCGCGCTCAGTCCGCGCACGTAACACCAGTCTCCTCCGTGGTGGCATCATGATTCTCGTCCGCAGTGGTCATGTGCTAGCGAGCCGCTTCGCTCTGCACGGAAGGCGGATGGCGAAGGCTCCTTAGAGAACAAGAGGTGTCAATGCTCCCCACACCCCGTAACCCTCAACCGACTGCGCTCTGTTCTTTCATTTCATTTAGTCTTCAGTCTTCCGCTCGAGGTAAGTTTTCGATTGGTGTCCACTGCCTGCTCACTGGCACGTTCCAAAGCAACAAAGGAGTGTATAAATACTCTATATTATTTAAAGTATTGAACGGTTCCATTATTATGTATACTAAAATAGATCACGGAAACAATTCTTCAGATCCGCATAATAAATACCTCCCTTTCAACATGCCTAGTATTCTTTTCCTCCCTTTCCCCAAATTCTCTCCTCGTATTACCGTCTTCAACATTCCACTGCCACTCAATGTGCCCTGCATTCATGTTTTCCACCCTCTGCGAATCCCTAGTTCGCTTCTTTGATGAATTCCGTCCGGGGTCTTCTTCTGTGATTCCTCCCCCTCCTGCATGTGTCTTGAGCCAAACACCGCAATATCAAAATATGCCCACTCTTTTTCCCGTCCAGATTACTTTCTTTGATCAGTCTTCGTAGAATGCCCGAATGATCTTTATGAATATCTTCCAGCAGCGCAATTGCATCCATTCCGATGCTACTCGAATGTTGCAATCAACTACATCTCGTATCCGAAGGGCAGTCGGACCTATACCACTCACGGAAGTCATTTTCTTATCTCAGGAGGAGAAGTGAAGAGGGTCAAGTCGAGGCAGCTGAGGTCATTTCCACCGTTAAGGGGATATGTGGGTAATTTGATAGAAGTAGGATGTTCAAAGAGATTTCGAAAGTGTAGAGAGACACCTGGAGTTGGCACTAGCATACTCTTAACGAAAGGCACCAAGGGGTCCACAGTCCAACCAACCATCCTAGGGGCTGCATACCCCACTTTAAGTGCTTTCCACATTGCACCCTAGAAGGGATCTGGATAGGACCACAAAAGTCTGCTACTGTCGGGCTTTAGAACCCGAGCCCTCGGGATTGGCTCACCGACTTCTTCCCTTTATTCATGTCCTTATCGACTCTTTTTACCGTTTCAAGGCTCTTGTTTTTTCCTGTTCTTTTAGTTTGAAAGAAAGTAATCTCGGTTGGGGTATGTCCTACACTAGTTTACGTTGGATCATATGGACGCAATTTGAAAATAGGGCGTTTGTTCAGAGATTCTTTTCGATAGTCTGAGTGATTGAACACATTTCAGAAAATGCATCGAGTGGATTGGAGAAGACCATCGACTATTCTTTATCACGCCTCTGTTTCTGGTGTCGAGCGCAATAAATAAGATCAACTAATTTCAACTCTCTCTCTCTCTATGCTTAATAATAAAGTTTTCCCAGGGAATCCAAGTGTCGTCAGTTTTCACTTATGTGATACACGTATACCCATCACAGATTATTTTTTCGTGATTCCTTTCCTTGCTTACGTCGCTATGTGTTTCAAGAGGCATATTTTGGTCTCCTTTGGTCAGATTTCTCTTCGCGTCTTCCCTCGACTCAGAGTATGCGAGTTAATAACGTCTCTTGGAATCAAGTTACTGCATTGATTAGTTTGTATTCACTCCCTGCCACACACCCTAGCGGTGGTTTGGAAGATACTTAAGTATCTAATCAATTGGTTTTGTCCTCAGCATTTTCCATGGTGTTTATCCTCTATTTTTCAGTGTACTTCCCCAATATTCATCTTTTATTACCTATAATTTTCATTATTGTCTGGTCCTTGTATGTATGACACTGTGAAAAGATTTACACAGTAAGTGTCGTGTTTTCAAGGTCCAAGTTTTAAAATATAATTTCGTCCCTGGTCATATAAATTCGCTTGGGCCACTCTCCAATGGGTGTACTATGTGTTGATTCCATCCCCAGGCCAGCTTAGCCCAGTTTCTTCTTTTTCCGACCAAGGCTTCTGCCTATTATTAAATTTTCTGCATTTAATCGTCTTCTTGATACAGGCTCACTGTTACTAAATTTTAAATCCTTCTCTGTCATCTCATTGAGTCTGATCTTAGATGTCATGTAGAAGTCTTCCTGCTAAATCACTGCGTGAATAGCATTCTTTCCTCTTTCATGGTATTATGCTTATAGAAAAGTTGACCAATTCAATGGTATTACTTTTTCATTCGAGTTTTTTCCCTCACAGTTCAATATTTTTTTCATGATAAGGACTCCCACTAGAGACCGACGAATTGCAAAATATCTGATTTATTATGTATCTCGAAGAATATATGGTTTTAGTTCAATCGCGTCCACGGGATAAATTAGCAAAAGTGCGACAGCCGTGCTTGGTCATGAGCGATCAATCTACCCCTATCAATCTCCTCGTATTTTTTATTGCTCATTTCCAGTCGACTGCCCTCCCTCTTTGTAGACTAGTGTGGATTATCTTTTTTTAAAGAGATCAGGCGAGATGATGGATAAATCAGTCCACGCCTTGTAATTACGACACAATCAGAATTACAGCCATTTTGTATCATCCATTTGTTTCGAGTGTTAGGGATGCATCCTTCGTACCTCGGGGTAATTTTTCCTTTGTAATTAGAGGCTCGGGGAATAACTGAACCATTAAGCATTTACAGTACTTTTTACCCTTTAGGTCGGATTACGCATAAATGCGATATCGTATTATCACTTCCGAACGCCGAAATAAACTGTAATTTGCCTCAATGACGAACCAATCGGTGGCCTGCATCTGCACTTGGGACGCGCGCCTTTGCTTCGCGTCATTTTTCCGCAGTCGAGGGGTCCCGCACAACTAAATAAATCATTATTGGCCTGGGGTCGTGATGACCGAGGAGAGAAAGAGCTCGCGGCATCTGTGATTTCACTGGCGTATTCCATGGCCCGGGAATGACTCGTTCACTCGGGATGGACCCCCCCCCCCCCTGTCGGGAGAGCGCTATCACGGTTGGTGCACCCTGGAGACCGACGGGCCTGGTGCCAGGTTTACTCGTCGTGTTCGCAATTTAGTGCGCACACGTTTGTCCCAAAAGCATTGCATACGTACTCGTAAATTATTCTGAATATTAATTACATCATGGCATGGATCCGTGAACCTCGTCATTGGAGTCGTAAAATTCTCTCTCTCTCTCAATGAAGACGACCTTAGCGACTGTTACCCTCGATTCGAGTATTTTTTTGTGAAGTCATAAGGGTATAATCGATAGGGGAGAAACGAAAGGAAAAAATGGGTTTACCCTCGAAATGAATCCTGAGTAAGGGTATTATTGGACTGACCATGTTAACAGAGAGAGTACACAGTGGAAAATCCCCGCCACATCATGGATTTTATGGTAATAAGGGGGGCAGTGCTTTCACCCGGCGAAAGAGAATCTGCTTCAATACTTCCGTGGCCATGGGGTTCTGTGCCCGTAATAGCACAGCAATGAAATACAGGTTTATATCCAAGTAGTGCACTAGTGGCTCTGAACTTCAATACCGGGTCATTATATATTGTTTTGATTCATGCTGTTTAGGCATTGTAGACTACGTGAAGTGGGATAGAAATGATTATCCACGCAATATCAGGCAAGCCGCCGCAAGGGCTTGCGGCGGGGGGTGTTAGGGTATCAACCATATTTCTAGAAAATGTCATTTAATACGTGCATTTGAATTTTTATACTGTCCAATATAAAAAAATCACCCGTGGAATGACACACTTAAATTCTGTCGTAATCAGTGTATTTGATTAAATAAATAAATGTTAGTCTCAGTTAATTCATTGGAGTCTACGGATTAGATTTTGTTATGATTGCTTATCGTGGTCGGGGAATCAATCGGAGACGAGGATAAAGGGAAGGAACATTTTGCTTGTTATGTTTCAGACGTGGAAGTCCCGAAGAATCGTCAGATCTCAGATTCTGCCCAACATTTATCTGGTCAGGTTAAAGAAAGCACTATTACACGATGTTAACCATAGCAACCAAGTTTTTATTTTTTAAATGATTTTCTGCTACTGCTAAAATATGTTTGTTGCCGATTGTGAACATGTGTATTTAATATTCTAATATTAGTATATATGATATTTGGATTTCCAATTTGCTTCAAAGCCCTATATAACAATAAACAAAATATCAGTGGATCCCATACCGAATTTTACAATAACTCATAATCTCCTAGGAGGACAACTTTTCATAAATGCGTTTAAAACTATTTCGTCGTAGAGCCTTAAGCACTACACAAACATATTTATCAGAACTAAAATAGCATATCTGTTCTCACTCTGTTCTCTAAGCTTGCCTACTGGCGTCACGAGTAGGAATAGTTCCGTAATGTAATAGACGAAGACTTAATAATGCTCCACTGCGAATGAGATCGTCCCAAACAGAGTTGAACTTCATCCATATTAAACTTTGTATAGAGTTTAATTATAATATTTTAAATATTGATGCTGTTAACAAGTGTTATAAAATCTTTGAAACCTCGGTCAGGATAATGAAACAGTTTGGAAAGATTCAAAGTTTCTGGTTAATTTATTTGCTTGCGTGTCTTTTTAATTCAAACTTACAAACCAGGCTTAAAAATAGAAATGCCGTGCCTCTGCTATTTTAAATGGGAAAATTAAGTTTCATGGCATTGGTCGTCATGGCATTATAATGCCACGAAGCGGAGTCGGACGTAAATCCGGGTTTAATCGCACTACTTTGCTCTCTTGTACCGTACACTCCCTCTCTTTCCTTTCCCTTCTCTCCTCTTTCTTTTTGCTCATTTCGTTTTCCCCTCGACGCGGTCCTCTCTTCTCAGAAAAGCGACTGCGCTCGCTCGCATGCATACACACCCCCTCCCTCCCTCCCTCTCTTCGATCAATCCGTGTTCGCTCGCTCTCTTCGATGCCAAACACGCCTCGGTCTGAATTATTCCGTCGGGCGGAGGCGAAGTGAGTGGTTTACCGATGTGCCCAACTTGATCTCTCGGTAAACATCTTCCTCCCCATTCGCGTCTCAAAGCCACCCACCGGGTCAGAATGCAGATTTCATGCGGGTACTTTATTGGAGTAGCTCCGCAATTTTTTTCGCTGAGGGGCGTGTTTCTTTTTTTCAACTACAACGAAATCAAAAAGTAACGACAAAAGATCGCCCAAATAGTTCGTGCCTTTTTGCTCTGATTCGACGCCCTCTTCTTTTCATAATCGCCGAGTGGATGGAATAAAAAAAACAATATGCAGTTAGTTTTCCACTTGGCCTGCTTGAATCTTTCGGCGCTATCGATCTACGAGATTGGCGGACAAGATGCCACCGCATTCGAAGAGTGAATGGAGAGGAGAGCGGGATAAGTGTGAAGTTGTTTGAATTAATCCTGAAATCGCGTATTAATGTGAATATAATAAAATGGGTGAGTTGAGAATTTCGGACGGGGAACCTTTTGATGGAGGATATGATGTGATAGGGAGGAAAGCAATAAGAATTCTAGTGCGCGTGAAAGCCTTCCCTGAGGACTGAGGTTTTGAAGTGTAAAAAGTGTTAGCGATGTGTGGAAGTGACGTAGAGATCTCTGGCGTTATACTTGTGTATGTAATCGCTTTCACCGATTGTTCATGATCCACTTTTATTATTATATTTTTTAATTTTACCCTGTCGCATAAAATATACGCGGTGTGAGCATAAGAAACGAAAAGACCCGAAAAATGTGCACGACTAAGTTACTCGGAGTAATAGGAAACAATTTTTGATTTAGAACCACATTCACCCCTCCATTAATTAGCATATCTACACTTCCGAACTTAACTTGCACAATGTGCATGTTCCTTTAATAACCTAGCCATCGCAGCGCATCTCATTTCCTGTGAACTGAATGTTCTCCTAACTTAATTTCAAGACGGTGGTGAGCTGTAGAGGGTCAATATGAAAATATGAACTAATCCTGTAAATAGTACTTGTTTCGCTCATTGATGATCCAGATTTTGGTGAAAGAAAATATTTTTCCTGCCGGCCTCTTTACCTTATCGGATGGTAACCCCGTCAGCAAACTCCGTCTTAGCCTGTTTGAGTATTCCTCATCAGTATCGACTTGCAAGATTAGGGTTTATTTTGTTGCAGAAAATGATTTTATATTTTATTTTAGTGGTATTTTTTACCTTAATATTGGACATATTTTCACGAGGCATCGTATAGATTTGAATGAGTCGAAGACACGAATGGCTATGCGCAGTATTTGAAGATGTTTAAGATATAGCCCGTTGCTCATAGTGGAGCAACTGCCATTTACTGTTTGAGTTCCTTTTCTTTCCTGTTTTCTTGAAGTTTTCATTTCCTATCACGTCTGGCTAACCTATCCATGTGCGACCCGGCGCGGGGTCTGGCGCCACCGGCCAGGGAAAATTATAACCGCCGTTACTGAGCTATGTGCTATTTTAATGTACACGGACAAAAAGGGTATATTATGAAATATTATCAAAGGGTAATTTATTAAATTACTGTGACTGGCAGTATCAACGTACATTTCTTCCCGTCTCTTAAACTGTCGGCTTACCAAATGAATTTTATGGAATTTATTCAGGAATATTGGAACTTAACAATGCAGTATTAGTACTTTGAATATGCTGTAAAAATCAGTACGCGTCTGGGGTAAATTATAAAGCATAATGCAGATACGCAGCAGAAAATACTGTCATCATGGTAAAACTGCATTTATTTTATTATTATTCATAATATCGTTTAATTTTCCCCGGAATATGGTGGTCTTTAAAACTATGTAATATATACATCACCGTCGGCGGTACGAATAATTAATTCCCTTTCAAAACCTAATTTTTCCAGAACTTAAAATAGCATGGATGACATCCCAGTTATGCGTGCATCGACGAAACAAGTTGTGTTTAAATTGATGGAAATGGGTGAAAATTTTGTTACTTATCCTATAAAAAAATAATAATGTCAAAATTCGCATAAAATAATCACTCTTGCTTTCGATAATGTGGATGGCCTGACTCGTCAGGAATTTATGAAGGATATTATGTTAATATTAATACTTGTTCTTTCATAATGGCCATCGTATTACCTGGGTTTTTCTTAATGGTCATTATCGAAAATCACAGAACTTTCACGGGTTGCTCACTGTGGCGCATGGTTATAAACTCATAATGATAGAAATTTTAAAATTTTTCTTCAGTAAAATTTTCTCCAAAAATAATGATAACATGGCACTTCTGTAGTTCAGACAAAATACTACGTAATTACTCAGAGGTTTGTATTCGAGTGACATTAAATAATGTTTATAATAATATGAATACAACAATATATAATATAATAATATTGGAAATTAAAATATGGCTGAATGAAGTAAATATATTTTGGCTTGGTTATCTCCTGGGTTAAAACCAAGGTGATATATCTCTGCGTGGCTCCATATTTTGGGCTCTTAAGCTCTCGGGAAAATGATTATGATCATTGGTTGACTGGTCGACATCGCGACTGGTTGTGAAGAGCACTGCAGACAATGCAAATTGTCGTTTCTTGCCGGTTCACGATCAACCAGAACCAGCAGAAATGCACGAGGGCGAGCTTAGTCCCTGTAAAATGTACGATACGAGTATTCCAAATAGGCACCTAATTTAATTTTTAAATTTATTGGATTATAACTGCTTCTGTGTTAACAGTATATATTGCTAACGAAAAATTGATTACTTTTTTCCAATTGATTAAGTTTCCAATTTCAAAACCGTTTGTTGAAAATTTCGAATTGTGCTAATGATATTTTCCCCTCGTGTTTCAGGTCAGTCCGTGTTACTGAATTAGTGATACCATGTGACGGAATGGCCCGGGAGGTGGCAATCTCTGTGCACTGAGTGAGTGGGAATTTTTTTTGATTTTCGGTTAAATTCTTTTTTGCAATGCTGACAACATGCCCTCACACATGCACCAAGTTTTCATTGGGCCCTCGAGTTTAATTTAAGCAAATACAGACGTTGTGATCATTGAGACCATGACTGGCCACAAGCATTGATCGCCATTCTGACTTATCCAGAGGGGCTGCGTGTGATATGCGGTTATTTGGTGGCAAAGTTTGTAAAATATCATATGACGAAATGTAAAGTCGTAAAATTTTCGCCAAAAATCGACCTCCGAATTCGATATGTAATGAAAATCGACAAAGGAATATCGTGCTTATGCTCGGAACACTACCATGTAATCTGCCCTGCAAGAGGAATACATTTTATTCCCGAGTGACGGGCATATCAGTCAAAAATACAATATTATTACATTGAAATTAATCATAAATTCACGTACTTTATACCAATATTCAATACTTACTCCAGCAACCTAACTATGGATTAACCCTAATTATGGATCCAACAGAATATATACAATATCAAAGGATAAAAAAAAAGATTACTAAAACTGTAATTGAATAATCGGTTATGCGTAAATCTGGAAATAAAAATACTGATAATTACAAGGAAACCTATAGGAAATTTCGTCAAACAAATGGAGTGCATAAATATATAATCTAAGTGTAAAATCGAATTGGCTTACGATAAACCAATTTCCTTCCTCGTTTTACGAAAATTACGAAGGAAAGTCCAAAAAATCTCAGTAAAGAATTACTGAAATTATGGGGGTACTTGGCATTGCGGAAGGTACACATCGTGACTGCTAAGTAGAGCAAGGGTACCGCTGGAGATGGTTTACTTTAGAATTTTTACCCTCCCCCACCCCTCCTTCTTACCCTCTCTTTTATGAAAGGGAACCGTAAATATTAAATATGTACTCCCTGCCTCTCATGCGGAAGCGAAGCCCGACGTCGCCTTCGTCGTCAAAGGCCACTCCCACCTCAAGGAAGAAGAGCGCGGGGAACTCCCGAGCTGCTCTCGGCGTAATGAAAATGTCAAACAGGGCACAAGGCGGGTGGGGGTGGGGGGGAGGCAGGAGGGGGATTGAGGGACACTTGGGGAGTGAGCAAACATTCTCCTCCACCCTCCCCCCCCCCCAAGACCGAATGCGCTTCGCTGATGGTGCCGCGATGTGAATTAGATATCGCAGTAAATGCATCTGCATCGCGATGAAGAATGGGCATTCATTTTCAAACGTCTTCATTTACGGCATGGGTTGTTCACAGGGTTCTCCGATTTGGGAGCATTAACTCGATTCGTAACCTTCAACCCCGCTCGACTAGGTGTGAACTACATCGATGCAAAACAATTTCGATAATTTGTTTCGAGTAGTAGTAGTAGTTTTGAGGGGAGGCGACCGACAGCTGAGGTCATTTGCACCATAGGGGAAGGACAGGAAAGGATGAAGGGTGGAGAGAAACCCGGGGTCGGCATTAGCCTACTCTTTACGAAAGGCGCCCAGGGGTCCACAGTTTAACGGCGTACTCACTCAAAGTGCCCTCCACAAAGCACCTCAAGTAGGGATCGAGATACGTCTGAAAAATATTCAACACCGCCGGGATTTGAACCCGGGCCCTCTGGGTGGAAAGCTAGTACGTTAGCCCCCGCACCATCTCGATCCCCTAATTTGTTTCGACATGGCTCGGATTACCCCACTTATCATTCTCAGCACACAATGGTATATTGCACGTCATAATATTAAGATCGATTTTTAAATACGATATCGCCAATGCAAAACAACTGCCGAACATCATGCGATACTGATGTATCGCATGATGTTCCGATGTTGAGTGCGTGGCGTGTCGGAATCATTGCGTGAAATCGCGTCAACATGGCTGGAACTACGTAGTTCATGGCAGGAGGAGAATTGGCCTGGGTAACCCGGAGTAACCGCTACCCAGCCAGACTTTTTCGTTTCGCACAGCATCTCTCCCTCCCGTCTACGCATCCTCGGCCTCTCCAATGATATGTTTCCTTTTTAATGGTGGACCGACTCGCTCCCCGGGGGGTTGGCTCTGTTCTAGAAGGCGACGGCTGGAAGAGTACATTTTTCCGAGATTCCCGTGTTGGGCCCAGACTGTGAGGGGCATTAATCGTTTTCAAAACGTGACTCAAGTGTCGTTATAATTGAACTCCTCTGTGTTTTTAGCAGTTTTGTCATCATGCCGAAAATCACATCATAAAATTTTGAACACCCTCCCGATGTAAATTCTTTTCGAGTGACATAATGTAGTTCAGAATCAAAAAAAATCCGAAGTATCTTGATCTTGAGGTGTCAACGTGAATTACGCAAGCATGAATGGGAGTTCAATTGAGTTATTGGTAAACTTTAACCGCTTATTTGAAATTTGATCGTCCCGAAAAATAAATTCAGGACACCCAACGGTCCTGCTAAGACTTAACGAAACTTCAGAGTAACCAAATTGACGTGGCCATGCATAAATGTGATGCATTACCATTACCGAGTATAGATTCAGGAGTATTTGAGCGGAACATTTAATCAGTATTTCATTTATTTTTCAATCTTCAGATTTTTAGATTTTCCTGGAAAAATGCATGGTTATTGTAGCCGTATCTTGAAAACAAATTATTGTCACTTTGAAAATTCAATGAGTAAATGTTTAATCTGTGAAAATACGAAAGCAAAGCGAAGTAACATTCTTCGCAGAATAGAATAAAGGAAAGGTGAAAATAATAATTTTTTTAATACCCAATCCTATATTTTAAATAACCCTCTATATAAGATGGAAAATCAGCGGTTTGGGTCTTCAATCTTGCCTTTGGTTGTAATGTTCTGCTGTGTTTTTTATAATAAATGCAAAGAAAACGTTTTTTTGGTGACATAAAAATTAAAAATTAGGTAATGATTAATGGATACCTTCTATGAAGTGGAAGTGTATGCTTTATACATAATTGTTTTCCTATTTCCGGTTTGTGGAAGTATTCCCAGAATTCAACTTTCAATGCCTTACTTTCAATTTAGTTTATAATTCACATAGTATAAAATGCAATCTAAGTAATCTCTCAAAGATGATCTACTCTGGAACGAGGTTATTTTGTGAGATACTTAGAAGTACGAGGGGGTGGAGGCAATTTCTTTTTTTTTTCTTTAATCCTAATTGATTAAAATTGTAGCGGAAGGTTGTCTTGAGCATTTTTCAAGTACGTAAAACCAATTATTAAGAATAATTTACATTCCGGAAAAAATGCCTCGATAACTATCAAAATTTAACATCTTGATGTGAGTAATAAACTTGTTTGCAAGTGCATAAAATGACTATGATGATTTATGATGGAAAACTCAAATTATATTTAATTATTATAAAACTAATCATAACCGAATTATTATCAAATAGCTAGGTGGCAAATGCCTGACAATACTCTTTTGGATGAATTATAGACGATGAAACGATTGATTATAACGATTCCTTTATCTTCGTTCATGTGTCCTATAAAGCCATTTCCATATTCTTAGATCACCATAATTGAGAAATAGGAACATTTGAATTCTTGGTTAAAATTTTAATTTTGATCACACTTAGACTGTTTTCATACCACCGCTCATATTTATCCGTGATTTTGACTGCGAGAAACTATTGCAGAGGATTTGACCACTTCTATTCGTGCAATTATATCATACATAATAATAAAAATATTGGTTAAATGAGCAAAATCGACTTTTGGCGCATTTTATTCCACTATCTTTAGACAGGCATGAACTCCTTGTGTTTCCAGACGCATTTTCAACCCGTTAAAAGTATCAACTTTATATTCCATATTTTTATTTTCTGCTTTATCCTTTATATTTTGTATTCATGGTCCCTTATTTTACTTTCCGGTGCTTATATCATATATCATTTACAGATAATTTAATATAATGATGAGATCAAAGGTTTTGCATTTTGTTCTTCATTTTATATCGCATATATTTGATTATAAGTCAGTTGCCAAGATGTATGATACTTTAGAATGTTGTGTTTGTCTCTTTTCAATTGATGATCATGAAATCGATTGAACATTATTCATTATAAGTTAATCTAACGTAATTAGTATAATTGATTACCTTCGTGTATTGCTAAATTCAACATTGTTTGGTCAAATTCATGAAATGTCGTTATCGTCTTAGGTAAAAAGTTAGGTATTTGGCAAACAATATGAGTCTCCTTTATCAGATTTTCAGTTCGATAATAGTAGGTACACCTTCCTTTCTCCGCTATTCCTCGCTAATCCGTTTAATCCCTTACAACATCTTAATCTAATCGAAAGATTAAACAAACTTTGTGCCTTCGAATGTGTTTTCGACGATTTTATTATGTTCTTCCAAGTTCATTACGTTCTGTACTCGAGCATTCTTTCTTAATGCTGATGTGATGCACCGTAGCACTTACTACTTCGGTGCGCTTAAGCCCGCGCACACGGCTACATTTACTCGCCTTATTTCCCAAACTGTCCATCTAGTGGGGATACAGATAATTAAAGACGTGAGCAGGAATAAATATTCGGATCGAAATATAGTTTGCACGGTGAATTTTATCTTGAAATTAAATAACGAATGGATTTTATGAAATTGCACACAACTTAAAGTCGATGGAATTCTAATTTTAAGGTGGCACGTACGGAGGATATATCGGGAGTGTATTTTTCTAGACTTCACATCGTGGTTCACGGGAGTGCATGTATTTATCGTGCATTAATCTGGATACAATTCCTTTCGTTTTATGTTTTAAAGACATGGAAATCCTGAAGAGGCCAGTGAATCGTACACCCTCTAAAATTGTTAATGGCCTGTGATAGACTTCATACAGGAAATTGTTAAAAAATCATAATTGGTAAAAAATCATCCCATAATGAGCCATGATATTTAATAATTGTTTAAATAATTTGTTAGTCACACATCTGAATTTCTTCTACTTATTATACTTAAACTATATATATATATATATATATATATATATATATATATATATATATATATATATATATATATATAGTACAATACACAGTAACACATAATATAGAAACACAAAAAAAGAGAACACTCACACGTATTTTCTTGATATTTCGACGGAAACAATCCGTCTTCCTCTGAAGATGTAGAAGTAATTACTTCTACATCTTCAGAGGAAGACGGATTGTTTCCGTCGAAATATCAAGAAAATACGTGTGAGTGTTCTCTTTTTTTGTGTTTCTATATTATGTGTTACTGTGTATTGTACTATTCGGCACTTCCGTGTTACGTCTATGAAAGCATATACTATATATATATATATATACACATACATTTCCAAACATGTACTTCATTACTTATTTGTAATGGTCTCTGTGCTTATTATGCAAAAACTAAAGAAGGTGAATGTGTCTTTTTTCCTTATAATTATATGAAAAATAAGAAATTTATGGATAGTCTGGAAAAGTCGTAGATAGTATTCTTGAATCTAAAACAGCATGATAAACGGTCTTTTAATCGTTGAGTTAAATTAAGGTGTACATAGATTAAAGAACGTTGAATAAAAAGCAGATTTACCTATGGCCTTTTTTCATTGAAATTCCAATGTATATCGCGTAAATTTTCCATGATTCGTTTGGCTATAATGCCAGAAGGGGCATCGGAATCTTTGAGGCGTTGAGTTTGGGCACTTCGTTCTCGTCACCCCTGTTTTGCATTCGCGCCCCAATTTCTGCGGCAACCTTTAAAATCCTCTTCCTCCACCCCTTTCCTTCCCACCCCCCCCCCCCACCGGCCCCGCGCATGCGCTACCCGCGCCCGAGAGGGGCTATTGAACCCCCCTTACGTAACCCCCGCACGACCGGGGCACGATGCAGTTCGCGTGGATCCCCCACCCCCTCCCACCCGGAGATCATCCTCCTCCCCAGACCTTCCCCACCCGCGGCGCCCCTCACTTCCGGTTGCGGTGGCCTCCCTCTCCACGTAATACCTGCAGCCACCCTCGCCTCCCCCCCCCCCCGGCCGCCTTCCCTTCCTCCCTCGACGACACCCACTCGTCTCCGGACATTTCTCTGCACCGAAACTGGGTCGCCCCACCTTCCCCCCCCCACGGCGAGTGACTACTTCTTCGGTTGAGTTTTCCCTCTCCGCGTGAAACTTAATTACTGATGTCTCCGGCGACCGCGGTGGTCCCGAGCAGACGTTACGCGAATGTTGTTTCGATGGCGACCTCACCGCTCCATTACCACTTCTTCCTCAATCCCCTCGCATTCCTCCCTCGGTCGTTCCTCAGTCGAAGCGTTTCGCCCTCCTGTCGGAGTGCCTCGTTCGTTCTTCTCGAAGCTTTCGCTCGGGACGGAAAGAATGCGTGCGTGCTTTCCCTTCGTATTCGAGTGGATTTGCAAGGGCGCTGTCGGCGTGCGTGGGAATACGGGCCGAAGCGCTCAATGGAAAGAGCACCATGATTGATTCTTCCGGACGAAACGTGACCTGCAGCCGTTCTTGGTTGTTAATCCGAGATGGGCGTGGCTAATAAAGATACCGGATGGAACGGAGATAAGGTAGAGGAGAGGGAGATGGAAAGGTGGCGTGCGACGCCCGTGTTTCTGAATGTTTAACAGAGAAGCATTTCCTCGTGTGGTGTCTATCAGAAGAAAATGCCTTCGAACATCAGCCATGATTTAGTTGATTGCATCTGCAAAGCCGTCCTGTTATCTCTGGTCACTAGGCCAGTGATATCTTCTGAAGTGGTCTCATAATCATATGATAGGCTCTCCCCCCCTGGGAGAGAATCTTTTGGAGTTTTGCTCATTTATTTAAATACTCATCATCTTCTAAAGGCGGAGCCTTGCCTTTGCCACCACATGACTCTCTCTTGCTGTTCTTTTGTAATCCAAATATGTTGTGGCTCTCAAAGTACATTCATATCAACCAGAAAATGTTTCCATGGCCTTCCTCTTCCTTAGTTCCCTGCTACTTTCCCCTCCATTATATTTGCCGGGAAGTTGTTCTGTCGCAGAGCATGTCCAACAAATTTAATTTACCATTTCTCCATCTCATTCATTTAATTCCTGTCCTCCTTAATTTCACTCAATTATTCTATGTTATTTTTCTTGTCTATTCGCCATGTCCTTTTTCTCCTTCTCCAAAACCACATTTCCATTGGATCCAAACGAGACTTTTCCATCCTTCTCTACGACCACAATTCACATTCATATAACAACATATTCCAGGCAAACGTTTTTTGCAAAGGATTTCTAAATTCTAATTGCATGTGTTTATTTCTTAAAAGATTCTGTTTATTTCCATATGCCCTCTTCGCCAAGGCTGTCCTTCTTTTCGCTGTTGCGAGTATCATTTATCTTTTGTAATTACGCTCCCAAGGTAGCAGAACTCCCGTCCTTCGCTTAACCTTGATTCCCCTATCATTTAATTTAAAAGAGGCTCTGTCCTGTTTAAAGACACTATCATTGCTTCAGTTTTTTCCACATTTATTTTCGGTTTCCATTTTGCCAAAGAGGTGGATAGGATTTCGAGCAATCTACGTATTCATATCTTTGCCGGATTCTGCCAGGGTCACCATCTCCAAACCCAATGCTATGTATCTTTCTTCTATTTATCTTTATACCATTCGTATTCTCCTTCATTGTCTCTCTAGCCTCTTCGAAATACATAAATAAAATGGATATGGCGATAGTGAACTTCCTTGTCTCTCTACTTTTCCAATATTTGCCTCTTTCTCACATCCCTTTACTTTGATTTAAGTGCTGTTGGGTTCTGGTAGTGCTGAAAAATGAGTCTCAAAGGCCGCATAACTCGAGGTATCCATGAGGATCTTTGATGGAGCGGTTACACCTCGGCTTTTCCATGCAATGCCGCTTGCCATCTTGGTGGCTCTTCCCCCTTTAGGGGCCGTTTCATGCCCCTGGAATGAGAGGGTGCCCCAGCTCCATCGAAGGATGAAGGAGAAGGCTTACTATACCGGCCTTCAGTGCCACGTTTGCCGCCCTCAGGTGCCCATCACCCACCACAAGGAGGTGTGCTTGGATACTTCCCTTCATTATGAAGTGAAACCTGAGCGGAATTTCTCAACTCCTCCAGTACGTTAGGGGGCATTTGTATACTAACTATATTTAAAGTTTAAATATATATTTTCTTTGCCATATTATGCATTGCAATCCTAATTATAAATTTAGCTTTCTCCATTAATATTATTGATTTTATTTTTACTTTATATCAGATTTACCAAGGTTAAATTTAGTTTCCCAACAATAAATAACTAATATTTATGTTTACGATTTGCAGTAATTGTTTGGCTGGGTTAATGTCTATGCCATTGCGAACACATTTGGTATTAAGGATCGCGTAATATTCTGGATTTACATGAGTGACAATATTGATGCAAAATAATGCATGCTATTTTAAATTTACCAGCAACAATTCTTCACCTAAATTTTGTGGTGGAATACTGTTGATGTAAAATTATTGTCTTTTCCTGCTATATCACCCATTACTTAAATTATATTTTATCATAATATCAGAGACGAAGACTATTACAATTTTCCAATTAATCAAGATTTATTTCCGCCTAGTTTCGATGTGCCCATTTTCAAGTGAACCAGTCGGAAATGAATCTTTATTAATTTGAGAATCGTAGTAGCCTTCGTCTCTGTTATTATGGAACAGTTCCACCACATCACACCTGAATCTGCAATTTATGTTGAATTATAATATGTTAACTGAAACGTGTGCACAGCAACTGCTTCTTTGTAATCCAATACATCCTGTAACCTGATCGTTTGTTTTTGCACATCACAATTTAAAAGTTTTCGGAATCAAAGTAACTCATCGTATGATTTCTGTTCTACAAAAAAATTGAATAAATAGTGTCATTGTACCGGAAACAAATTCAATGTTACTGTTACGGATTAAGTCGCGCAGAGAAAAAATTGACAAGAAAAGGATCACGTTATTATTCCAGGGAGCAGTATCTTCTCTTTTTCACTATCATTGGTTTAATCACAGATCTGATAGAAGCGAGTAAAATATCCCGGAAGTATATTATTCTTCAATTCGGATTTCCCGGCGAGATCTACTTCGCACACCCTCGTACTTGTGAGCTTACTACAAATAGAGGATGGCCATCTGGAATGACTTGGGATGGCTCAGGCATGTCATTTCGGGTTGAGTGAAATACATTCGCGCGAAGGAGAAGGCTTCTGAGAGACTACTGCACGATTATTACATGGGAGTGCAGGTATCCGAATCATTATTTGTAAGAGTCCCGGAAGTTTATGAGAGTACCGGACTTCCTGCGGTGTAACGAAGGGATCGCCATAGCGCAGGTAGATAGATGCCAAACCATTTCAGATATGCATCAGGTCGATACGGGCTGCGAGGCAGAGGAATTTGCTCATCAAGCGGAAGTGATTAAAGGCATTAAATGGAAAGATTACTGAATAATACTAGGCAACTGGAATACGTTTTTCTGTTATATTTTTAAAAAGGGGGACAGAAAGGGGATATGGATTCAGTAAGCAGCATGAAACATGAAAATCTCGTATTCTAAATCAAATTTTGCATGCGCAAGAAATGTGGGCGTTCTTGCAACGTTACAGCGGTTAGGCGAAAAACACCAAATGACTGCACAAGATTCGAAATAGATTTCAATTCCGTAAAACGTAGTTTCAACAAATGATTGAAAAATATGTAAAAACAGGGTGCAGGCATGTTTCTAACGCAATTTAACAAACAAAGGAAGTATTATATCTGTAAAACAGTGAAGAATATATGATTTTGCAAAATTAAAGTGATCCCGGATTAGTCTCAAATAATAATAATTGAGTGAGTACGAATTTATTTATTTTTATATTTATGGCTCTGAGATCAATATTTAATCCATGATTTCAAATTGATGACTTTGTAATTGAATGATTATGCGTCAAAAAAGAATGCCATTCAAGTTCAACTTAAAAATGTTTGTAATTAGTTAATATTTTTTTAAAATTAGTGTATAAAAATTACCGAGAAAGTTAAATCCCTCATTTGAAATTTGCCGTTGGAGCAAGATGATAGGCGTAGATTGGAGAATTAAGAAATGTGGATGCGGAGAAGGATGGAGAAGGAAGAGGGGAAAACAAATGAAGAAGTCCAGGGCATTTTGGGGGTGCAGCACCAGGAGGAAAGGGAAAGGGATGAGGGGGTTAGGGTTTTTCAAATGGATGGGGTAAGGTGGGGAAACCTGCACAAAAAAAAAAAAAAATATATATATATATATATATCTAAATATATATATATATATATATATATATATATATATATATATCTAAATATATATATATATATGATTTCCACATTTTTCGGGCTGCGTCCGCGTATGTCGTTTAAAAGTACAACAGTTTCGCCAGCTATCCTGCTGGCGTCCTCAGGTCAAGGATGAAAAGAAGCTTGTTGTCCCGTCTTATATAGGAAAAATCCGGCGCCAATACCGGGAAATTTCTTGGCCAATCAGGGAACGTCCTCATATTTGCGCGGGATTATTCGTTTCCACGCACTGTGGAGTGGATATCCATCCTCTCTGTTAAAATTTTTTGGCCTTTTAACGATTTCAATGGCCTCTCTGATTATTCTCTGGAAGTATTTTCCTTCTTTCGCTATTATTTTAGCGTCGTCGAAGAGAATAGAGTGTCCAGGTTCACTCCAGGCGTGCTCAGCGATGGCCGATGCTCTAAACTGTTTGGCCTTGGTTGCCCTCTGGTGTTCACTCATGCGTGTTTTCAGCGCTCTGCACGTTTCACCGATGTACCATTTGCCACAGGAGCATGGCACTTGGTACACGCCTTCTGATATTAACGGTGAAATTCCATCCTTGGGTCCGGGTAGGGTGTCAGCTATCTTGGTGACGCAGTTGAATCTGGTCACCACATCATGTTTCCTTAAAGCCCTCGCGATTCTTTCCGAAGTCCCTGCGATGAAGGGGATGGTGACGTAAGCCTTCGGACGTGGTCTGGAGTCTTCCTCTCTGTCAGGAACAGCGGTGGTTTGTCTCTTCTTTTCTTCCTTCTCGGCCCTTTTTTGGATCATATGAGCGCTGTATCCATTCCTTTGCAGGGCATTTGTCAAGTGTTTCTTCTCGTTGGCAATAGAAATACCAAGGATATCAAGAATTGGTGCGTCACTGCCTAAACCCAGGCATGCCCCGTTCGTATCCAGACCTACCCCAGTGTCGCCCGGGATGACGGTCTATCTCAAGGGTCTCCAAGAAGCAGGTATAATCGTACCTTGGAAAGTGAAATGTAGTTTCAAATGCTTTCTCATACCCAAGTCCTCTGGGGGTGCGCGTCTGATATATGATTTATCCCCATGGACAAAATTTTACGTCACCCCAAGATTTTCATTATTAGGTCCAGGTCGGGCAATCGCGGAAATTCCTCCGAACGCCTTCTTAGCGAAATTAGACCTGACTAGTGCTTTCTATCAACTTCAAATACATGTACAACACTGGAAATTTTACGGAATCAAGTACGGCAATAGCACTTATGCGTTCACTCGGCTCCCTATGGGACACTCTCTCTCCCCTGCCATATTGCAGCGATGGGCCGAAGATTGTACAAATATCGTGAGCAAACATTTTCAGGTCAACATCATATGTTATTTAGACGATTGGCTCATCTACGCGCAACATAGATTTTGCCCCTTCACAATCATCAATTACCTAGACAAAGAATTCGGGGTACAAATTAATATGTCTAAGAGTATTACAACATTGACTACATCCTTGAAATACCTAGGGGTAATCATCGATACGGAAGACAACACTGTGCAATTGACCAGCAGTGCGCGGAAAAGAGTTTACAGTGTAATACCTTTAATTCCCCGGTTACGTGCAGTGGACATACCCAAAGCAGCAGGCTATTTGGCCTGGGTTTGTTGGATACTAAGATTACCAACCTTCCTCATCAACCATGTGTTTAGACGTGACATTACTTGGTGGAACGAATTGCAAACAAGCGAAATATTTAATAGAAAAGTGGCCCTACCACGGGCAACAGAAGACATCACCGTTTACACCGATGCAACACTCGCCCAAGGAGGAGTGGTGATCGAAGAATGGAACATCTCCCAATCCTTTCCCATTCCTGAGCTTTCATCTATCAACGCGTGCGAGGCATATGCCGCCCTAAAGGGTCTCGAAATGACTTTTGACTTACTAAGAGAGTTTAGGCTATTTAACATATGTATAAATATGAAGGTGGACAACTCCACCGCTGTGTATTCATTGCAAAAAGGACGTGGTATTATTTTCACTCTAAATCCTATTCTCATAAACATGTATATGTCTTTGTTAATAAAGGAAAATCAGTCACATGCAGTGACCTGGTCACTGATTCCAACGCACGCCAATCTGGCCGATGCGCCCTCACGGGCCGTGCCTCCTACGCCCTAAATGTGCGGAATCGCGCCATCTTGACGGCTTTCGTATATAAGGACGGACGCGCGGCCATTCGAGGTCGGTCCAGATAAATAGAAAATTGGCAAAACAAGCGAAGGAATCAGTGGCCAGCAGCAGTTGCCAATCGTTGGCAATAGAAACGAGAAGAAACACTTGACAAATGCCCTGCAAAGGAATGGATACAGCGCTCATATGATCCAAAAAAGGGCCGAGAAGGAAGAAAAGAAGAGACAAACCACCGCTGTTCCTGACAGAGAGGAAGACTCCAGACCACGTCCGAAGGCTTACGTCACCATCCCCTTCATCGCAGGGACTTCGGAAAGAATCGCGAGGGCTTTAAGGAAACATGATGTGGTGACCAGATTCAACTGCGTCACCAAGATAGCTGACACCCTACCCGGACCCAAGGATGGAATTTCACCGTTAATATCAGAAGGCGTGTACCAAGTGCCATGCTCCTGTGGCAAATGGTACATCGGTGAAACGTGCAGAGCGCTGAAAACACGCATGAGTGAACACCAGAGGGCAACCAAGGCCAAACAGTTTAGAGCATCGGCCATCGCTGAGCACGCCTGGAGTGAACCTGGACACTCTATTCTCTTCGACGACGCTAAAATAATAGCGAAAGAAGGAAAATACTTCCAGAGAATAATCAGAGAGGCCATTGAAATCGTTAAAAGGCCAAAAAATTTTAACAGAGAGGATGGATATCCACTCCACAGTGCGTGGAAACGAATAATCCCGCGCAAATATGAGGACGTTCCCTGATTGGCCAAGAAATTTCCCGGTATTGGCGCCGGATTTTTCCTATATAAGACGGGACAACAAGCTTCTTTTCATCCTTGACCTGAGGACGCCAGCAGGATAGCTGGCGAAACTGTTGTACTTTTAAACGACATACGCGGACGCAGCCCGAAAAATGTGGAAATCACCTACTCATCGCCGCGGAAACCTTCGAACGTATATATATATATATATATATATATATATATATATATATATATATATATATATATATATATATATATATATATATATTAATATATATATATATATATATATATATATATATATATATATATATATACCACGCGCAGTCCCTACCGTGTAGATTAATACATGTTGTGTCGAACTGGGGGATTTCGATTACAGGTATTCTGGTCTCTTATAAAAAAACGACCATTTAAACCTGTCAGTCTTGCAGTCAATCTCTCTAATCTTATATTCGTGATCCCTCCGCCCGTAATACGTTGGGGTTCGTATGATGTTCTCGATATCATCGGAAAAGGACCCATCTTTAAATGTTTTTAATAAGTTTAATCTATATTGTAAGTGCCGCGGTGTAAGGGAATCCATGCCTAAATTTTCTAGCAAAGTAGTTACGCTACTGCGTTGGTCATAACAATTTTTGACAAATATAGACTCCCTCCGCTGAACTCAATCTAATTCCGAAATCAAATTTATCTCTTTAGGATCCCATATACTGGCGGCATACTCTAGGTGGGGCCTGATTATGGAAAGAAAACATCGTTCCTTCACTTTTTCGTCGCATTTACCCAGCACCCACTTTTACAAATCCCAATTTTTTATTAGGACGACCGCATATTTCTCGTATGTGCTTTCCCCAGGACAGATCGTGAGTAATTGTTACACCCAAGTATTTAAAGGAATCTACCCTCGCGATTTCTATTTGCTTCACTTTGTAACTAAATGGGAGGGAATTACTCTTTTCCCAAAAATGTAGTACTACGCATTTTTTCACTTTATTTATCGCAATTCAGTCCATTCAAAGCACCAATAACGATGGAATACCAAAAGTAATCATGCATACATGAAATTAAAAAAACCAAGTATTCATTTAGAAGTACAATTAAGACAAACGTATTCGTTTAAAATTGTTCGGAAACAACCATTCCCAAAATGATGGGACTTTGGCTTTTATTTATCATTTTCGTTTGTATTTGATTGAGACATAATCCACCTGCTTCTTTCCTTCCCTTCGAGGAATTCGCATTGCTCAACTGCAGTATTGCGTAATTCAAAAAGAGTACACAGAACCCGTCAAAACTTTTCAGATTTATGCGTTTGTTGGATAAGCTGAATCTCTCTCGGGAATACCTCTGTCACTTATATTTTAAAATACAGATGTGAAATTGTTTTTCTTTCTAATTGTACTGCTATTTAAAGGCTATGTTGATATCTCTCAATTTTCAAGTGACGTTATCAATCACATTTAAACCCCTTGGAGAAATAGAGGTGTTGCAGTAATTTTTGTGATGATTGATAGTTTTTTTACAATAATAAAAAAGTAGCTGCTGTCAAGCGCGTGCTTGAGAAGACCTGAACTGCTGAAAAAGTTAGGTTTGCGGACGATGTATTCATGAATATGTAACTATTTTTGTCTGAAGTTGATTATTAGCGTCTTTTACTGCTACATTTGGGGTTTATCAATTGATTTTTTACTTCACCCATGGTCTTGTTTAGCACGCAAGTAAGATGGAGTTTTTGAGTGAATTAAATTATAGGAATTGAAGCAGGGAATGAGAAGTTTAATCTTGCGAGACTCTCTCCAAAGATCTCGTGGCCGATTGTGGCTGGAGTACATGGGAAGTACATCCTCAGGCATTCGCCCTTCGAAGAGGAGAAAAATTAATCTTCGTGGAATATGGTCTGAGGGCACGTACAATATCCTGCATTAAAAAGAAACCATAAATCTCTCCCTCGCGCATATTAAACTTGCGGAAATAATGTCTTTTTCATGACTCCTGTTAGTTTTGTGCGCAAAAATCAGTCAAAATGGAAGCCATTGTGGAACACCCGCGGATACGCTTCAACTTTCTCGATTCAATTAAACCCATTAATAATCAAGAGGTGGTCTCCACATCCCTCCTCCCCAAAGGGCCCGACCAACCCACTTCACTTTGAGGGCTTTCAATCGATTTCAGCATTTATTTCCCTCTTGCGACTTTTTTTTCTAAAATCTCTCGGCCGTGCGCTTGGGATTTTGCATTTCGGCCAATACCCCCTTCCGCCTTATTATCTCTGCTGGGCCGAGTGGTTGGGGGGGGGAGGGGAATAATTGCAGAGCTGCTGATTATCCCCGGTCGCGGTATTTAGCGGAAATTTGAGAAAGAAATATAAATACAGGCCGGAGTGAGGTTCGAAATTTAGATCGAGATTCTTGTTTTTCTTTTGGACGGATTAACGAGGAGATGAGATAATACTCGTCACGAACAGAAAAACTGGAGTGGGGTCATGATATAGACGTATTCCCAGAATCATTACTCTTTCCTTTTATTGTAGAACGTACTTGGAGTATGCTTTCATATTTTTTTGAATGATTGTGATTTCGGCGGAGAAGCCTTCCTATTTCTCGTTTCAAATTTTGATTTTAAATCCATGGATTGTTTTTTTCTGTTTTGACGTCTGGAAAAGAATCTTTCAACCACTCGTGGCCAGATATTAAATACGTTTGTGTTCTCTTTAAGTAAATGGCTTGCATCGTTTGGGAGTATAATGAATTAATAATCCCTCGGATTCTGTATGAAAACAAACGGAACAAACATTGTTGATTAAATGCCAAATGAAATGCCTTTATTAGGAGTTTATTTGAAATTGAAATTTTACCGTAGACCGCAAGTAAAGCAGATGGAACATGAATTCATTCGCCACTATTCTTTTACATTTTTATTCATTGCTTATATTTTTAATGCGAGACTGTGCAGGCTTTTTTCTTGCATTCATATACTATGGAACTTGACCGGTGGACTAACCTTAATAATAAGACGTTTCATGATTAACTAGTTTACCCCACCTAATTATTCCTACCGTTTTTTCCGTGTAATATCATCGTTTACATTCTCGTGTTTGTTTTCCCACATCACACTCTCATATTTTCTACTTAAAAAGGTTATCTCGGGAACAAAGATGTGTTTTAAATTTTCGGATGTATTTTATAGCGATCTTTTTAGAAAAATCTGCATCCACCATTGCCTTCATATTTTGTTTCATAACTCCTTTAGTCCCATGAAAACAGCCTTTCTGTGAAGACAAGAAGTTAGTGGAAGTCCCATTCGCAAAGGTTTATCACATGTTCACCAGAGCAGTACCGAGAACAGTGTATCAATATTTTAGTATCTCTGTAATGTGAGAAGTTGTTTGCCCGTCAGGGGGATATATTGCCTCAAGCTTTACTCATCGAGACCAATTTCCCTGAAACTACATTTTTTCTGGGAAAAAAAACGCACCACCCAAGAGAGTAACCGTCCATACTTTAGTGCGTGATAGTCACTCGAGGAATTGGTTTCTGCGTTTAATTTCCATCGCCAGTTTTCAGTGATATTGCCGTCTCTTTTCGCATTAACAGTATTGGGATTTTTAAAGGTTCCCCTTTAAAGTTTACTTCAAAGGATGGAAATTATTGCATCGTACAAGGCAATTAAAATTACCAAATTAGCTTTCGGGTTCTTTAACAGGAAACGTTCTACTTTTTTCCCTACTTCTATTTTTGGGGCATATGCACAGATTTTAAAAGCTATTTTAATCCGAAACTAATTAGCAGTAATGCGCAAAATAGTAATTTATTCATGCGCAAAACGTAACTTAATGCACAAAATATTATTTCAAATGCGCCTTCCGCGGTATCGTCAGACATGACGTCAGCTTCCATCGGATCACGTCTCGGATTAGGTCGTGAGTGTTCTCGCCATGCTTTCAGAGGGTCAACCCTAGGGGCCTCCGGTTGGTGGTATTTTATACCTTGATTAACTTTCACGTCTCTGGGAAAATAATATTATTATTATTATTTCGTAGTATACCGCTTGCGACCCCCACAATTAAATATAACATTCTATTGAAAATAAAATGCTGTCCAACTTGAACGGTACTAATCGAAGAAGAAAGACATCCGTAACCTCAGCATAAACACAATACTGGTGCACATGCGTTATGACATTAAAAATTTTATTTATATCTTACATATCCCAAATGAGATGTACGTAAACCAATGCTATTGCAGAAAGGGACTACGAAAAAACGAATTTCGTAGTTTTAGGCGTGCTGTGGGGGAATGCGAGCATAATAATTACCAAATGGTAACAAATTTCCCTTAGATCTACTGAACGACCGGTTTCGATTAATACGTCATGTTCAGTTATGACTCGGGTTGCATTTGAAGAGGATTTAGTGCAATGGATCCTGTCTTGTATTAAAGTCAATATTTAGCGGAAATGGTTACCATTTGATCATTATCAAAGTATGAATAACTATTAAACCAGATAACATCAGTTGATTATCGTATAAATATTATCCAAACTTTAACTGCATTACTACCTTGAACAAAATGTTCCCGGAATAACCACCGTGTGGCGCTCCCATCGTTCCGATTTGAGTTCTGTTTTTTTTGTTAAATTGGTACATCTGTTGTTGATATTCCCTTTAAATCTTAGTGTCATAACTTGACATTTGCAAAAGTTACGGTCGGTTTTCGGTATGTCCATCAGTGCTTCCTGCGATTTTTCCATTACTTCCTCTCGGCTGCTAAAACGCGTTCCCCGTAATGGTTTTTTAACTCGATTGAACAGAAAGAAGTCACAGGGAGCCAAATCAGGTGAATTCGGTGGCTGTTGGATGGTATTTGTTGCATTTTTCGTCAAAAAATTACGAATAATGATAGCACTGTGCGACGGTGCGTTATCATGGTGCAAACTCCACGAGTTTTCTGCCCACATTTCTGGTCTCTTTCGGCGAATTGCTTCACGCAAACGTCTCATAACGCCCAAATAATACTCTTTGTTTACTGTCTGGCCTTCTGGCAAAAATTCATGATGCACTACACCGTTGTAATCCATGAAAACCGTCAGCATTGCCTTCTTTTTTGACTGAAAACGACGTGGTTTTTTTGGTCTCGGCTCATTTGGTGAACGCCATTCACTTGCCTGATGTCTGGATTGCGTGTCGTACTCATAAACCCACGTCTCGTCTCCAGTAATGATCCTTTTGATGAATGTGGGATCGGATTCAGCCTCGCAAATCATTTTGCACTTCCACACACTTTTTTAATATAACACGACCATGGTTTCGATGCTGCGCATCATCTTCACCTGAAGATGATGCGCAGCATCGAAACCATGGTCGTGTTATATTAAAAAAGTGTGTGGAAGTGCAAAGTTGTTTTTTCTCTTTCTTTCACCTCACCATGAAAGAATTCCACCAAGTTAAGCCTGAAACTGTTAGACTCGCAAATCATGTCTTTTGCGACGTCAACACGGTCTCTTTTTTGCATGAAATTGAGGTCTTTTGGCACCAACTTTGCTGCTACACGACGGAAACCCAAATCATTAACCACAATGTCTTGGGCGGATCCATAGGCAATGTTCAAGTCCTCCGCTATTTCTCTGATGGTTAATTTGCGGTTATTGACCAACATTTCTTTTACTTTATCAATTTTTTCACCGACTTTCGATGTCGATGGTCTGCCACTGCGTTCATCATCTTCGATTGACTCACGACCACTTCTGAACCGCTCGTGCCACTGGTAAACGACCGTTTTTTTTAGAGAATCGTTGCCGAAACACTTTTCCAACATTTCCAACGTCCGTGCGCCACTAAATCCGTTTTTTACGCAAAATTTAATACAAGTTCGTTGTTGCAAATTTAAATCCATTTCTGCAATTGTAAAAAATCGCCAACACACACAGAGATAGATGTACTCTTGGCTACGTAACTTTTGCAAATGTCAAGTTATGACACTAAGATTTAAAGGGAATATCAACAACAGATGTACCAATTTAACAAAAAAAACAGAACTCAAATCGGAACGATTAGAGCGCCACACGGTGGTTATTCCGGGAACTTTTTGTTCAAGGTGGTACATTTTTGCGAGGGAACGCTAGTGAGAAATAATTCGGTTGATTAATGCTTTGCAAGTCAGGACAAGATGCATTTTGGTTTCAGCTGTAAATTTCTATTCTTATTAATTCACATTGATTTCAAGCGATTATTTTGAATGGAAGCCAAGTAAGTGAAGTTAGAGGACGTCATTTTTCTTAGACGTGACAGGTAATCCAAAAAAAATATTTTTCTTCCGTTTTCTTGTATTACATCATGCACTGCCTCTTCCAAAAGTCAATAGCAATTCATCGTCGTATTTTTGGCTGATGCGAATACAGCGTCAAAATATTTCAGTTGCTAAAGCATTTTCTGTCACATAAGCTTCATGCTTGGAACCTCGGGGCATTTTACGTTCAACCGAACACTACCTCTATCATGGCGGAATAGGTCGTCCACTGTAATATTTACCATGGTAAATATTTCAATAACTACATTTCTGTTACGTTTCAGGAACCAGATTGATATCCACTTGACTTATTCACTCATAGTTTTGCAACGGAAGGAATGCACGATCATTCTTGAGAGTGGAGGAGGAGTGAACTTCGACCGGTGACCAAGACCTTGTAACTCGTTCTTTCACTCGCGGTCGAGTTCTTGCCAGGGCGATATAAATGTCATAATCGCGAAGACTTGGGCAAAGGATGATTCATTTGCCGCGAGTCACCTTGCTCCTAGTTTAACGTGGCAGTTAAGCAAGTAACTAGGCGAACGTAGTCTTGCGATAATTCTTATCGCTTCTCTGAAGCTACATTACCGATTGCCTCAATGGACAAAAGCAAAACGATAAAAAATGCCTTCCTCTTGAAAAGAAATTGGTACAAGTAAGGCTGTGACCGAAGTAGGACACCTTCCAGGAGGAATTCCCAAAAGAAGGAAGGAAGGAGGTTCCTTTTTTATATTCTTTTTTCCATCGGAGTATATTTTTTCATTGTTACTGTACCTGTCCCATTTCCCGCCTCGTGTCTCCGAGGTGCTCATTAAGTTCGGAAGGGTGATGCTCTAAAACACAAGGGCGGAGGTGGGGGTGCGTGGAGCTGCGGAGGCCTCGACCCCACCCCCACCGCCCCACCCCTCCACTCCCCTCCCGCCCTCGTAGTCCACCACCGCACTGTATCTCGCCCGGGACGTCGCCGTCATTAAAATCCTCATTGTTACCTCCAGCCTCGCATTCTCAGTACCTCTCTGAACCGGAAGTGGGCCTCTAATTGGGCTCCTCTCCATCAAACCGTTCCCCTCCCCGGGGGCATGCCCCGCCCGTGGTCCCTTTCTGGAAATAGCACTTTTCCACGACGTCCATGTATGCACCTGAAGTTATTGTTTCTCGCCGCATCCTTCCCGTGATGTGCCCGGTGGAGGGAGCGGGGCTGGGAGGAGCCGCGTCTGACTGGTTGGATAACGTGGGGGATAGCACAGGGGGCCTGTTGGACGCGACGCCCATCGCCGGGAAGCGGTCGCGTCTTGCGACGCAGAGATGCGTGGCGTTAATCGGGGCCGCTTCGCACTTCCCTTGGATATCGGGATTAGTTCAGTAGATTCCATCCAAGAGGGAAAATGTATTGGGGAAATTGGGCTGTATTCCTCGAATGAATCACAATCCGAAAATTTTGGTTAGGTTGATCAGAAGTTGAACGTACGCTTCCCACGCGAGCTATTTTGGTTTGCTTTCCGCTTGAATACTTTTCGTCATAATTGGTGGTCGTGTGATACAGCGGGATACTGTCTTTCATCAATGCAGTCCCCAGTACGAAACTGATCAAAGAGTAGCGCCACCAAATGTCCATTTTTGTGAAATTCTCAAAATGATAATTCCTTCAGAAATAAAAATAGAATTGTTTATACGGAAAACGTTTTAAATTGAGGGAAGTTTTAGTTACAGCAATGTGATCATAGTTTCCGATTATACTTCCATGAGCGCATGCGCCTCTCCTCTGCGCCTGTTTCTATGCGTTTTACTCTAAGCTAGCGTATTTGTTTCTGAAGGATTTGAAGCTCAGATATTTATTCAAAACGGAATAGTTGACTTCAGAGTGGTTATACGAAACCATAGCACCAATCATTGTGGAAAAAAATACCTGGTATACTTTGAGGGGTGGACGATCAATTCGTCGGGGTTATCGGAATGATTGCCTTTACGGTCAAGAGTGATCTGTATTGTGAATTTCAATCCATTTTGTAAAATTTAATCACTATTTCCTTTTATCCTTCAATGGTCCTCTCCTACTTCCTACCTTTTTTTGTCTTTTCTCACATCTCGGAATCTAAAAGTTTGAATAAGTGCATTTCAATGCGAAGGCATAGTGCGATAAACGTATTTAAGAATTCAAATTTTCAAAGAGAGAAGATATAATGGGAAGAGTTCACCCCAGCCGTACTCTTATAAATGGGCAAAGGATGGGTGGGGGATATTGGGGATATAAAGAGAGAAGACTTGCAGCATTGATGCATACAGTCTAGTTCAGTTGTCTCCCCTACATTGCTCCTTGTTAATTAGTTCCTATACCCCCTGAAGAAGTAATTTAGATCATTCTGTGGGTGCATCATTGACTAAAATCAAAATTATTTAGATACTAGATGAATTTAATTGACATACTGATTGGTTTGTGTAGATAACGTAGGGTAGTGTTAAATGAAGCATATATTTTAATTCATTCTCGTTATGCGTAGATGGAGTCATTGTTCCCACTCAGTATTGAATTTACGAAAAAAATGGGACAGGCAGTATACAATTTATGTGAATTGGAGCAAACTGTAGCTCAGTTATGTTCATCTCATAGCTGTATCATGTGATGTGCGTTTAGGGTTTCATGCATTATGGGAAGAAAATTATTACCTGGCTAAAACCACGGAGGAGATGATGCTACAATGTTTACTCACCTCCGGGAAGTCAATGAAATCATTAAAATCATCATGGTGAAGGAGGAGCGGATTCCTTCACGAGCTGTAGGACAAAAAAATGATCAGTTTTAAATCATTGACCATCTCCCCTCCCTTGCATGATTAATAGCTCTGGCAGACTCATGCTTCATCGTGTGTATTCCTTTCTGCCGTTACCTTTACTATCCTTTTCCATAACAGCATCTCAAATGGAGAAATCCAAAGGATGCAGGAAATGTGAATATAGAGCGTTTAAATTGGCGATAGAATACATTCTGAAGATTCGGGCGATGATGTGTGGAAGCGAAAAATCACAAAAGATTGCCTACCTGATGACGCTGTACCAAACGAACACTCGATCGCAATGAATATACAACTTGTGGAATTGCTCTTTTCGTGATATTTTGTGGGGATGGAATGTTGAAGACTTTGTTGTGGGGGTAGTTAGACAGACGGGGAAGATGCAGGGGAAGGACGAACAAGTTGAATGAAGGGAGGTTATAAAGCATTAAACGCCTACAACTCTCAATTTTTATTGCTAATAAACGTTAATTAAAATATTTGTCATCAGATCGAACAAAGAAAAGACATGGGCTTAACCCAAGCTAATGTTTTCATGAACACTTCAGGGAGTGAGTTAATTTGGCGTTAATTTCCTTTAAAACCTATTTTAAGGAAACAGAATTGCTTGAAATAATATTGAGTCTCTAGTCGATTAGTGATTTTGGCAATATGTTTATTGGTGCAATTGTCATTTCTCTAAACATAATTTACCACCTAATTCGCGTTAAAGAGTGAAACACTGCGAATTGGTGTAAATATCAGTGGTGACAATAAATTGTGAGCATATATTTTACCCGGTTGATAACTTAACGTGCTCACGTAAGGTCGGTTGTTAATATTCCTTTTCGGACGTAGGTATCATTTAGAACACTGATATATATTCTGAAGTCGAGGTTGAGTTGCGAAATTTCATCACCCCGAGGAACAGTGCAAAAATTCAATTATTACTGCACCCTTCAGGGTTGCAACCTTCGGTATCCGCGCAAAAGTAATTCCTTTCGGAATCAATACGGTCCGGTGTCCTTTCATCGAAAACATGTTATTTTTTCCAATCCAATTGGAAGTATAAAAACCCATCCTACCGCAGATGCTGCTTAAATAATTCACCCAAATTAAACGAGCGGCTCATGAGATTCCGGAGGAATTTCATTTTGAACAATTCCTTTTTTGTGCCGTAGATCTTTACTGCTCTCTTTCGTTTGCTTTGCAATGCAGTTCTTTGAGAACAAAGTAATGAGCCCATTTATATGCCCTCTGCCCGGGATACGAGATCTCCAAGGAGAATTTCCAAGAAATAATCTCATGATACAGCCCACGAATTCCGCTAATTCCTGCGAACGCTTTGAATTAGACATGCGGCTACAAAAAACGAGTGGAGGAAGCAAAAACAGAGGTGCATTACCACTCTCGGCAGCTGGGTCCATCGGAAAAGTTTTCCATTTAAAGTTCTGCCATATCTGTCTCTATTATAATCGAATGGAGTTGTAATTTATGAAGCCTGCTGCATGCTTTGTGAAGTTCGTGTGCAGGTATTTGAGGAATGCTATACACGCACCAGATACACATTGCCTCCTTCCCTAAGGAATCCGTTATTCTATCTTGGTTCTCGTAATTGAGTGGCGTTGAATCGGAAACCGAGTATTTTGATGTTTTACTAAGTATTTGCTGAGTATGATGGAAGAGGTTTTTTTCCTGTTATTTAAAAATCCTGAATTGTTATGTTTTCAAACTCCATATACAGTATTTTAAAGAACTAAAGATTTAATTACACGTTACAGTAATTGAAAGTCTTCATTTTAACTTGAAATACGTGGAAATGGAACAGATACGGTTTAAACTTTCTAACGAAGCAATGAACCGTGTTCCGTTTTCGATTTTTCACCAAATTTCCTCACGTATACCTCAACTCCCAATCATGATTTGAAGGCATGATTAATCGCTGTTTACATATGATTTCCCATGGAGTAGAATCTCTAACATGTACTAGAGTCATATTGACAATAAACCCGTTCCCGTTTGCAAAGATGTCGATTTCATATGTTAGAACGCGACATTAGTTTTAATGAGTTTTAGCACTTAAGAGATTAAGATAATGAGAAATAATCTCTACTTAAAAATTCCCTAAAAAGAGGGTGATTTCATACCATAAATTGGAATACAATCTTTCCTATTGCGGATACCTTAGGATATTATTAGGAAAGCATGAGGAAAGTGTAGGAAAAAGCGGATAGAAACGGTATAAAGTTCTTCTAATGTGCTGGTAAGTATTCCGTGATGCTCATACTGTGGTATATGAAAGTAATTTATAATTTATGTGGAAAACTTCGTGTCAGTCTTATAATTAATCGTTTTCGGTGACCCCCTTGCCGTGAGATCGCTCATTGTCACGAATTCAGGCAGAGTTTCATTATTCTAGATGATGATTTGCTTTTGCGACGCTGTTTGCGCAATGTTTACAGGAGATGATTACGTTCACGCTCGATGCTTGCTGAACTAGCTCTTCCAGCGAAGTCCTTGGAAAAACGGACTTGCGAAGCATATCATGGCGTTGAATAGCACGAGCACCGCTTGAAAATTCAGTTTTAATCGTTATTATTTCGGCACTTGTCCTCACCTTATACGCTATTTTGACTAACACAAGTCGCAGGGAAGAAAGCAGTTGGTACTTAATATCCCGTAGAACTGTAAATTCTTCAAAAGGTTTTCCAATGAAATATAGTAGTTTTCCATGTTTATGTCGTATGGCTTTTCAATGCCATATACTTTTTAAAAGCCTATCTTAATTTATGTATTTGGAATACGTTAATTTTCTGGAACAGGTGGGAAATGTATCCCTGTTGGGAATATTTCTCTGGAATTATTCCAAAGGGAAACACGTCCACCCCACTCTCAGCATGGTGCAAGGAAATAACTCAACGCATGACGGAAAATAATTTCATTAAGGCACTTACCTGTACTTGCACTCACTGAAATGTTCTAATCGCAAAAATCGACACACTAAGTATTTGGAATGAGTAATTGAAAGACATTTATTGGAAGTTGTATATCAGGGTGAAATGGAAGAAGGGCTTTATGATCTTAATTTCGCCCGAATAAAGTCGTTTTATCTATTTGAAGCATTAGCGGTTGCTTCAAGTCCATTGTATGCAAGAGTACCTGTGACAAAGGGAAAGACAGCTCCTCTGGTTATACATTTGAAAAAAGTAATTATCCTCGAATCAACAAGATAATTTTCGCAAAGGAATAGATGTAACTACTCTGGTTAAAAATTAAAAAAAAGTAATTTTCCTCATATTACAAACATAATTTGCTTGAAAGAATAGGTGTAACTCCTCTGGTTAAAAATTTGAAGCAGAGTAATAACCCTCGCATTGATAAGATAATAATTTGCGCGAAAGAATATATGTACATTTTAAATTATGTGCCGCCGGTGAATGCCATTTCTACGAAGTACGAAATTATCGCTGCTGGCGGAAAGACGTGGGGGATTCATTAGGCACTTGGCGAGGACAGTGTTGAGTAGTTCAAACATTAAAGTCACTGCAAAGTGGTCGTGGTGGGGGGGGGGCGCCACCCCCTCCCCCTTTTCCCCCGTTCTATACGACGCATCTCGGTCCATTTCGGAGTATCGCGCCGCATCCATTCTACTGCTGCCGAGGGGGTGAATGTTTGCAGCTAATACGCCTAGATTGCTCTGAGCCAATATCCTGTGGGTTCGCGCGCATTGGGTCGGTGGTCTGTGCTCCTTACCCTAATTAGCACGGCCACAAACCTTCCCAGCCCGCTCTCCGATTCTCCGTCGGGGTCCACATCCTCCCTCTCGACCACGAGACAGCTCACGAAGCAGCGAGCGACTCGTTAAGCGTTGTAAAAATTCTCCATGATCACCCCTTTACATTTCCTAACGAAATGAAGATAGATGATTCAGCGTCGTGAGGACAGAGGTAATTTTGGTTTGGTTAATCTGGGACGAAATATTTTTAACTCAGTGTTTTTTCAATGCAACAATTTCAGAGTGTAAAAATCATTCGCCTTGACTGGGATCCCAGTCAAGGCGAATGATTTTTACACTCTGAAATTGTTGCATTGAAATGCACATTAGCGGATGACTCCGTTAAAAGTTACTGTTGCGGCATCTCCCGCAGTTTCTTTGGAATTTGTCAGTGTTATTTGCTATACATTGCAGTGAAAGGAAGAAAGTACGCAGCGGTTATACGCTCATTTAAAACAACGCCAGTACGTATTTTTCAGCCTTAAAAAGAAAGAATAATTCCGAGAAAATCTCCAACGCTCTGTCAACGCTCCAAAACCCTAGATCTTCCCATTTAAATATGCTATCACTTTGCTCTTTTAAAGAAGCACCGTCTGTTACCATGGAATAGCATGACCGCGGCAAATGTAAAACAACTTATGTATGATAAATTTTTATGAATATTCATAAAGCTCAATATTTGTTTTTTCAAACGCGGAGTAATAGATTTATTTATTCATTGTTACGCGAGCTGCGGTTTTGTTCTGAAAAGTACACTTATTGAAACTCTTGCGAGCGATGTTTTACTGCTACTCGGAATTCTCAAGGAAAAATAATTCTAAATGAAAATGCCAACGTTGCCTCATACGTATGGTAGCTCCTGCGCACTTCAAACGTTCTAATTCGACGGAGTGGATTGATCCGAATATGATTTACTTGTCAGCACTTTTCCTCTAGAAATCCAAAAAAAAGTGCCCGAGTAGCCGTTTGCAATTTTTGAAAGATTGCTCGCCTCAACTCCAATCTACGTACTTACTGCTCTGCGTTGTAGTATTCTGGCACGCGGTGGAAATGGGCCGGTTGGCTGCTGCCGGAGGATTCATCGGCGTATTCGTCCTTTCACATCTCCAGAACCTCACACCCCCCTCCCTCATATCACCCTTCTCTCGTCCACTAACTCTCCCTCCCTCCCCATCTCGAATATCGGATATCCAATTGCTCCAAAAATCTGTAGTTCTCGTTCCCTCGCGTTCCTCCTCCGCCCCCTCATCACCCCCTGCCCTTCTGCGCCCCGAAACCACCGCGGCGATACTGCTTGGATGCTTGTGCTCGGTGTTGGCCGCTTATTATCCCCGCTCGGACCATTTTATGTAGATTATGAACTTGCGTAAGTCGGGGATGAATTTAGCCGAGCGACCCCGTGCGTGGCCAATAAGCATTTCGCCCCGCGGCCCTCGTTTCTCCTCGCTCCCCTACCTAATAGTGCACCGCCCCTCCCGCCCACACCCTCCGTTCCTCGGGGGGCGGCACTCACTCATTTGGCGTTGCGAGCCTTTCTCCCCCCCACCCCCCCTCTCCATCAAACGCCTCCATCATGGGCTTCAACTCCTCCGTCTTCTTCGGTCTTCCTCGCCTCCCTTCCCCAAACTCCCCCCCCCCCACCCGAACCATTCCTTTTACGCCACTAAATCCAGTCTCTTCCCCCCCCCTTCCCCCCGTGCCTCTCGAAGCGGGGGAGGGATTTAGAGATAAGCTTGAATTAGGGCAATGAAACAGAGAGAGGTCCGCTTTCCTGCAAAGTCAGGGCTCCCGGATCCCTAAGCTATCTATACTTGAGCTTTTTTTCGCCTATTTTGCTCCTCTATCCCTGCTAACCGACGGCGCGGCAGAATGCGGAAAAGATTTCATGCGATTAGCCTCTTCTCTCCCTCCACCCGATCCACCTCCACCCATCTCCGCGACTCTTGCCCTGCGTCGCGCTGGACGCATCCGATTGAAACCTCTCTCCTCCCTTCGCTCGACTCTCGGAAAAGTTTAAATATAAAGCGGAGGCAACTCGGGAAGTAAAATGAAAGCAAACTGCCTCCTATCTTTTTTTTCCTCTATCGTGACGAAGTTCGTATTATCATGAGAGATTAATTTCAATTCTTTTACCTAGTTTAAGGGTTTACATGCATGGTTTTTTTGGAATTCTATATTTTATCCCGTTTAACCTTTATGTCTTTTCCGACGGCAAAGTGCACTATGACTTACATGTCTCGTTTTATTCTTTGCGTTATCATGCCATTTAATTTTACGTAACAGTACTACCAACTATAAATACATGGAAACTGTTCTGTAAAAATACGTTGATTCCAAAAAAGTGTTCACTTAGTTTAATTTAATTCGATACCAACTTAGGTTTTACATCTCTTTCCTAATGATTACAACCTGTCATCTCCATAGAATGGTACAGCATATTGCTTTTTATTGGCATACATTTTGAATAAATGCTTAGAATTATTTGATTTAGTTATAACTAACTTATTTGATCGACATGTCGTAATATTGGACGTATTATTTTGACAACACGAAGAATATTAGTACTTGATTAAAATGTTAACGTAAAAATAGATCATAGAAACTGCTACTTTATTTCCTTCTTTTGTGCATTGCAATGGGCTAAAATTTATCTCCTATGTTGCACATTGTTTATGGTGATATAAGTATATTAAAACTATTAGCCTGCCTTTTCAAATATTTATATGCCTTGCAAACGCATTGAAATACCATGTCGTGGATGCTCGAAAAACTCGTTGGACGTTCAAAAGTTACAATCGAAAATATACCAATTCCTTTACAGGAAATATCAAAGCACAAGTTGCTGGACAATCATGGTGACTTTGAGTCCCTACGAGTAATTTTTAAGTGACTTGGGACTACGGAAAACACGGAAAAAATATACCGCTTGGAAATATAATTAGAACGGCACGTGAACAACAGACCTAGAATGTCGCAAGAGTTGAATCGAGAGGATGATTAAGCTTCGGTCCATACGAATTTCTTAGCAGTCCTTTTATCTTAGAGTTTATTAAGTATTTTATTACATTTAAAAAAATTCAAGGGCAAGTGAAAATTATATCTTATTATAATGCTATTTTGATCAATAATCTTTTCAGATGATTTGTTCGTGGCCTTCTAGTTATTTATGGGAGATAACCCCAGCTAAAATTAATTTGTCTTCCTCTCGAATTAAATGTTGTAAAAAGAGCATGGAAACGTTCGTCGGGGGCCACATATCCATAGTCGATTTGAATCCCTAATATTAATTGCCGGTGAAGCACTAATACACCCGAAGAAACAAAATGCCGGCAGATAGATATATTACGACATTTAAGCAATATCACCAAATGGAAAGCCGCATAGAATGGATGCTAAGTAGACGGCGCTCTTGTTCTCTCGAATGAATCAAGTAATTAGATTGGCTCTTACCTCGATCGATCCATGGAGGACCACGGAACTCGGAGATGGGTCTGAAAAATAACTTAATAAGGGTTTGAAGTGTGCCCTCTACCAGATGATATTTCGTATCTCTCCGTATGCTACGAAAGGACTGATTAAGTGCTGGAGGGGACGATCAAGGCTATTGAGATCGTATGGGCAGTCAAAATACGCAAATGGTCACACTTGCGAGCGCATTCGGAGACAGTGGTCTTCTGAATGCAGCCCACGGGGAAATCTTAGGAGGAGACATACCGGGAAGATAAAGCTCGTCTCGAGCGAAGAGCCCATGGGAACGATTGGACCAAGCAACGGTCTCTCACCTTCCAGGGCGTCAGTTGATGAAGTCAGTTGATATCGCCGACGTTTTCCGGAGCGGACGGAGCCGAGGGAAGAGTGCGTGCGCCACAGTTTCCGGGCGAGCCGAATAAGTGCATGCCGCCCGCTCACCTGGAGGGAAGCACCATCTCTCCCTCGGACGCACTCCGCTCGTCTGCAACGGTGTTCCACGCGCCCCCGATGGGTGTCCATGCTGGGAGAGAGCGGGTGTGGCGGAAGAGGGGAACGAGGGTTTTAAAACGTGTATATCTATGAATGCGCTTAAAGTAATGGAGTTGAGATAAGACGAGGCTACTGGCCGGGTATCAATTCCATCCCGAGTTCTGGAAACGGAGAGAGAAAAAGAAGTGAGGGAGAGAGATAAGGCGGGTCGTTTTGGCTTACTTCCACGATTCTCTTCCTTATTTGCACTCTCCATGTTTCCCTCCCCTACAACTCGAAGGAACAATTCACGATTATGACTAAAAGCTTTAGGTGGCATTTTAGCAGGGAGAGGTCAAGGAGGCTTGGGTGAACGCCGTCGGGAAGGGAGGAGGAAATAATGCGCTGCTCTTTGACCACTCTGCTGGGGGCCATCAGAGTAATCTTGTTTATAACGCCCGGCCTCGACGCCCCCCGCTCCGTGGGCCATTCTCGCCCCCGTCCAGCTTTCCTTTCTCCCTCCACATCTTCCCTCTTCGTTGTCTCCGAGGACGGCAGTTTTGGCGGCGCGGGAAGATTTAATACCTACTCTTCCTCCACCCCGAAATGTCGCCTTCCTCCACTCCGAGCAAGTGCTGAATGTTTTCCTTCATTATGTGTCACACTCTATGACGAAGCATTTACAAATATATCCGAGGCTTCCCGAGTTTGGGTTCTCTCATTTCTCTCCGAGCCATGCGGCATTTGTTATTCGCGAATATTCCTTGGCAGTCAGGTGCGAGAGGCGTATCCATTGCGCATACGAGATGTTTTAAATGTATAACGGGAATTTGAGTCATTGAGAACGAATTTTATTTCTTCGTCTTTATCAATGTTATATCCTTCCAAGTAGTCTCCATTAGATATCACACATTTAATGCCGGCGCTTATTCCAATCCTCAAAACACTTCTGGAAGCCAATCTTTTGTGCAGAGTGTATTTCTCTCGGCGTTGCGTTTTTTAATCGTGTGCGTTTGATGCGTTATTTATGCTTATTAAACGACGACCCTTTTTTAAGGGAAGAGAAAGAAGTCACTGGCGAGTATGGAGGCTGGGACGTGAGTGATGTGCTGTCTTAATGCCAAACATTCACGAAGAAGCAGTGAGAAGTGTGAGGAGGTGCACTGCCGTGGTGCTGCCGAAGCCATGAATTGTTTCGCCACAAGTACGGGCACTTATTTCGTATTGATTCAAGCAAACGGCGTTGAACTTGTAAGCAGTACTTACCTTGTATTGATCGTTTGATCTTGTGGCAAGAACTCATTGTAAATTATGCGAAATTACAAATTCTCGTTACTTTTTGAACTCGCCGCGTCATCATCATCAGTCTTCTTGTTTCGTGAGAAAATCCCTCGCGTCTGCCAGAAATAGACCTTTATTACTGTTGCATAACGCCCCGAGAGCCACCGTTGAGGTGTGTCCATCCAGAGGGAGACTGCGCGCCAGACAACCGAAATACGTCCACCCCTTTGCGCGGTCGAACAAAATTATTCTGATCCCTTATCGTCCGCGGGAAAAATGACGTCATAAATATATATGTTCTACACTAAATCTCTTTAATTTTATTCACATGATCTCTCCTAACGTAGTACGATGGAGTTAATAATGCATTTTCAAAATCACTGTAAAGTGACCATCTTCCAATTTATACAAGAGATTTAATCTATAATTTAACATTCGCTCCATGAGTAATTCCCATCCTAGCTCCTTTAAGATCTACATCTACGTTTGCTAAATAAATCGGCATTTGAAATCAGTGCTCTCTACTATCTATCTCCCTAATTTTACGTTAGTGATCTGATCTGCCATGGTGATTCGGAGCCTGTAATATGTATTTGACATCCTCAGATAATGAACCTGCCTTAAATTAACGCATTAAAATTAAACTGGATTTCAAACTACTGTCAACTGGCAGCTCCCAGCCTAATTCTTCCGATGGTGTCGTAATAATGCTACCTTGTTCACAACAACTTTTCACAAAGTAGCCCAAGTTTCCTAGCTGCTCTACGTTGCACTCGATCTAGTTCCAAAACTAAGGTTACCTCGTGAGGATCCCATGCACCCGCAGCATACTGAAGGTGGGGCCTAACTAACGTCATATAATCAAGCTCCGTAAACTCTTTCATTATATTTCATAAGTATCCTTTTTACGAATGCTAACTTTTTATTTCTTATTCCTCAAATGCCGCGGATTTGTTTCGTTAGATAATTTTAATACACTACTCAGTTAATCATAACAGCGTTTTACAGATCTGACTCCTTTACGCTGCAAGCGATCCTATTTGGCAATCAATCAAACTTAATGAGGATACCATATCCTCGCAGCATATTCTAAATTAAGCCTGACTAACGAAATAATATATTTCTCTTTAAACTTTTCATCACCTCTTTCTAATACTCTTGATGCAATGGCGATCGAAATGTATACTTTGGAAATACTGAACAAACTTGATTTACGGGAATATTTAGGTAATGAAATATCAGTTAATCCTCAAGACAGTTCTTTATTAAACTCACCCTCACATTTCTGCCACGACCAGTTGAATTACTCGTATATTCAGTTGAATTACATCCGACTCTTGAAAGTTTTTAGACGCCCAAATAGATTTCGCTGGTGAAAACATTTGAGTGAGAATGGTTATGTTATAAGGTAAACCTTTACTAGAGCCATATTCCCTTTGCATGCAACTGGGGCACGAGGTAATTTTTTCGTGAAGTAGAAGGTACCGTTTCTTTTTAAACTGGAGGACTGCTGATCACATCTGACCTTTCCGGGTTCTTTTCCGTTAAAAAAAAGGTAATAATTTTGAGCGAAACGTTGCGGAACGGTTTCTTGGCCCCTTCTTTTACGGCTAATATCCCCGGAAGTTTTTCTCCAGGGTTGCTAATGTGTACTCCGGGCGAGGTGGGTTAGTATTTGCTGGTTATTAATGAGGTAAAATTTGTCTAAAATCATTTCCATTTGCGCACAAGTTTTCTTAGTGAGTTTCGTATTTTTTTAAACTGCCGAATGCAAGTAAAATAAATTAAAATTAGCAGTCAAATGAGCTAAGTTACCTCAGTTTTTGCCGTCTCTCTTTCAGCACCACTTTCATGTACCTCCTAAGAAAAAGAAGCGTATGTATGTGTGTCTCGAAACGTCTTCCTTTCATCTCTCTCTTCTATCCGGTGTTCACTTTACATTAAGTAAAATTGAATACTCGAGACAAATGTTATAGCTAGCGTAAGAGAAGATTCCTTATCCTCAAGAGTTATTGAAATTAAGCCTGCGTATTACTCAAGGGTGAGCGAAGGCAAGGCCAACTTGGAGGTGGTTCTCCCCTACTAGAAGGCAGTCTCAATTCTGGGAACAAGAGTGCCCACGGTTTACGGAAGATGATCTTGGTTGGTCCCATGCCGTTCTCACGCGTTTGTGATCTCCGTCAGCTTATTGCTTAATGCGTAGCTCAAATTATCCATTCTCACTCCAACACAAAATCATAAAAAACATCAACCTTAATCCTTCCGTTCTCTTCCACACTTTCGAGAAGCTCTGATCGTGGTGCGCATTCCTCTCCGCTTTGGGACATGTTTAAAGTTGGAAATTGTTCATTTTTTAAAGTGAAAATGGGGTTTTTGTTTATCATGAGATCAACTGTAAGATGGGTGTGGCGGATATGATTAGCCCAATGAGTAGAAGCACAATGCATAAGAGTAATGGAGTTCTAGATTGTCTAAATATGAAAATTGAAAATTTACTTTGTGCTTTCATCTTCAGAGTCTTTGTCCTCTTTCATTATTGGTAACGTTGCCCCCGAAGATTATTTTTACCGGCACGCCTAAGGTTGTGTAGTTTTTTCGCAAATTTGCCCTTCGATATTCATCTGACTATTCTTCCACTTAAATTAAATGTATAAAACCTCGATGATGTAAAATCAAATTTACATCATCGGGGTTTTATACCGCTCTTTTTCCTTGAGTGCACGATTGCCTTCCGCGATCCCAGCGTGGGATAATTAATATCCATTTACGCTAGGGAAAACCCATACAAATCTGTAAGCGTAACAGTTTAATACGATGAATTCATTTAGCCTCTCTCTTGAAGAAGGCCTCTGAGAGGGCCGAAAGCTCGAACAATTTACCGTGTGAGTGACCATTTAAATGTTGCTACTCTATTCTATTTGTGTTATATTGTGTCAGCCCATTATTGTGCCGCTCGTGTGAGTTTTTCCGTACAATCGATATATATACATATATATATATATATATATATATATACATATATATATATATATATATATATATATATATATATATATATATATCGATTGTACGGAATATATGTCTATATATGTCTATATATATGTCTATATAATATATATGTCTATCTATATATATAATATGTCTATATATATATAATATGTCTATATACTACCTTGATCAAAAAGTTCCCGGAATAACCACCGTGTGGCGCTCCCATCGTTCCGATTTGAGTTCTGTTTTTTTTGTTAAATTGGTACATCTGTTGTTGATATTCCCTTTAAATCTTAGTGTCATAACTTGACATTTGCAAAAGTTACGTAGCCAAGAGTACATCTATCTCTGTGTGTGTTGGCGATTTTTTACAATTTCAGAAATGGATTTAAATTTGCAACAACGAACTTGTATTAAATTTTGCGTAAAAAACGGATTTAGTGGCGCACGGACGTTGGAAATGTTGGAAAAGTGTTTCGGCAACGATTCTCTAAAAAAAACGGTCGTTTACCAGTGGCACGAGCGGTTCAGAAGTGGTCGTGAGTCAATCGAAGATGATGAACGCAGTGGCAGACCATCGACATCGAAAGTCGGTGAAAAAATTGATAAAGTAAAAGAAATGTTGGTCAATAACCGCAAATTAACCATCAGAGAAATAGCGGAGGACTTGAACATTGCCTATGGATCCGCCCAAGACATTGTGGTTAATGATTTGGGTTTCCGTCGTGTAGCAGCAAAGTAAAGACCTCAATTTCATGCAAAAAAGAGACCGTGTTGACGTCGCAAAAGACATGATTTGCGAGGCTGAATCCGATCCCACATTCATCAAAAGGATCATTACTGGAGACGAGACGTGGGTTTATGAGTACGACACGCAATCCAGACATCAGGCAAGTGAATGGCGTTCACCAAATGAGCCGAGACCAAAAAAACCACGTCGTTTTCAGTCAAAAAAGAAGGCAATGCTGACGGTTTTCATGGATTACAACGGTGTAGTGCATCATGAATTTTTGCCAGAAGGCCAGACAGTAAACAAAGAGTATTATTTGGGCGAAGCAATTCGCCGAAAGAGACCAGAAATGTGGGCAGAAAACTCGTGGATTTTGCACCATGATAACGCACCGTCGCACAGTGCTATCATTATTCGTAATTTTTTGACGAAAAATGCAACAAATACCATCCAACAGCCACCGAATTCACCTGATTTGGCTCCCTGTGACTTCTTTCTGTTCAATCGAGTTAAAAAACCATTACGGGGAACGCGTTTTAGCAGCCGAGAGGAAGTAATGGAAAAATCGCAGGAAGCACTGATGGACATACCGAAAACCGAATATAAAAAATGTTTCGAGGATTGGATCAAGCGCTGGCATAAGTGTGTTGCAGTCGATGGGGATTACTTTGAAGGGGACAATATAGATTTAGATGAATAAACTTGTATTTTTAATTTTCTGAATAAATTCCGGGAAATTTTTGATCAAGGTAGTATATATATATATATATATATATATATATATATATATATATATATATATATATATATATATAGTACAATACACAGTAACACATAATATAGAAACACAAAAAAAGAGAACACTCACACGTATTTTCTTGATATTTCGACGGAAATAATCCGTCTTCCTCTGAAGATATAGAAGTAATCATTACTTCTATATCTTCAGAGGAAGACGGATTGTTTCCGTCGAAATATCAAGAAAATACGTGTGAGTGTTCTCTTTTTTTTGTGTTTCTATATTATGTGTTACTGTGTATTGTACTATTCGGCACTTCCGTGTTACGTCTATGAAAGCATATATATATATACCTGTATATATATGTATATATTGAGGACTACAGGACAATAAATTTGATATCTCACGCAGCTAAAGTTGTTCTCAGGATCATAAACACAAGGATAGAGAGTAGGGCAAATAATTACTTAGGGGATGATCAGTTTGGGTATAGGAAGGGCAGAGGTACGCGTGATGCCATTGCATTAATGAGATTATTAATCTAGAGGTACATAGAATACAACCAGGAGGCATATGCGTGTTTCGTAGATTTTGAAAAATATTTCGTTTGATAGAGTGAATTGGGAAAACTAATGAGTATATTGCAGAAAATAGGAATGGATTGGAGGGAAAGGAGGCTAATCCGCAACCTGTACATGTCTCAGACTGCTCAGGTGCGAGTGGGGAACGGGGTATCCGGATGGGCAGTCTTAGGAAGAGGTATAAGGCAGGGTTGCCCGTTATCACCGTTGCTGATCAACCTGTATGCAGAGGAAATGATTAAAGAGGCATGGGAAGAACTGGAAGTAGGAATAAAAAAGTGCGGGGAATTCGTAAAATCAGTTAGGTTTGCTGATGACCAAGCATTAATTTGTCAGTCAGCCAAGGGTTTGCAAGCATTGCTAAGTGAATTGGAAATTCAGTGCGACAGGTATGGGATGAGAATCAATATTAATAAAACAAAGATTATGCGATTTTCTAGAGAGAAAAATGCTTAGCTAATCATTAAAATATGAGGGCAAAAACTAGAGTAGGTAGAACAGTTTACGTATCTCGGTTGTAAGTGTTGTTGACCAACACGGTCAAAGTAGTAGGGACGTAAGGAGAAGAATTGCGCTAGATAAAGAGGCTTTCAAGTAGGAGGGGGTTGATGACAGGGACTTTGAGTAAGGATATTAAGAAAAGACTTGTGAAAACTTTGATATGGAGAGTAGCTATCTACGGTGCGGAAACGTGGTCATTGAAGCAGGAGGATAGACGTAGACTGGAGGCTTTTGAAATGTGGGTGTGGAGAAGAAAGGAGAAGGTGAAATGGACAGAGAAGAAAACAAATGAGGAATTACTTGATTTGTTGGGCGAGGGGAGGGGTTTGTTGGGTGAAATCTCTTAGAGGCAGGAAAAGTGGATGAAGGTGGTATTGACCGGCAGTGGGATGTTGAAGACTGTGATAGAGGGGAGAATGTTAGGCAAACGAGGAAAGGGAAGGAACAGGATAGGAATGTTGGACGGGATGAAGGGAGGAAGAAAGTACTCAGAGATTAAGAGGGGTCTGATATAGAGTAGGATGCTGGATTTTGTGCTTTGTTAGGAGTCACAAAATGTTTTATTTAGTAGATGTGTCCATCCAAAAACCTACCTTAACTGGTATATTACCTAATAATAATAATATGTAAAAATATATAATTATGGTAAACTATTTAAATAATTAAGTACCTGTAGTTTTAAAATATTAAGAATTGATGTGAGAGTTGTCTGCGTGTTGGTCGTGAGCATTTTTGTCTCGTTATATTTGCTGTATCTGGATGAATGACATGACAATGTAGCTGTTATTATAATTCATCTTCACTTGACGTCCAGTATCCTGTATTATCAATATCAATCCTGCATCTCCATAAATATAAAAGCGCGGTTAATATGCTTTAATTCCGTGCATATTTCCTTCATATCAAATCTTGTGACGTGGTTACGGAAATTTAATGTGTACGTCACGCTTTCATCTAAAGATTATCAGATGCTTTGAAGTCATGTAGGCACTTGCTCTTAACTTGCTCCTTATGGTAATAAACTATGAAACCGCTTCGTGAGCATATATCCGGGAAAAAGATTTACAATTCTTTCTGAATACGGATCACATATTGTGTGGCGACTATATTGCGCTTTTAACGTACGCAAGAGGATTTCTCAGAATTAATTCGGTGGCGTGCTTCAGAATCGCTAGACAATAAAGTCCTTTGTTATCTAGCGAGTTGCAGTTTGGGTGATGGGCATTTCAGCAAATTTGAAGGATACTCTAAACATTTTCTTTGCGGCAGAAACTCTTATGTGATATTTTTTCGTAATTTTGCGAATGCTTAGGTACCCTATAAGGTATCCTCCAGTAGAATCCATTTTTTGGAGCAATTGTAAGTACATGTATTCTCATTTTTAACCATCTCGAGACTCAATATTTTTAACTTTCTTTCTGAGAAGAAACTGTAGTTTAATTTTGAAGTAGACATTAATCAACTTTCAATTTTATACCCTTAGTGTGCCAGACATTGGTGCAATATTTTATACATCCATAAAGTAAATAATATTTGGTAAACGCAGTGAGCATACTTGGTTTTTAAGTAGTTTAAACATCATTTGCTTTCACAGAAATTCCTTTGTGGCGACCTTCATAGTTTTAGAACTCGCGACCGCAAAGTAATCAATCCGAAGGCGGTGTGATAGATGAGGGTATGGTTCACCCAATGTTAAGCCCAGCGTCCTGTGAAATTCACACATAGGAGTTGCAGGGCAGTTCCTTTCCCTGCGCCGCCTGTGGTTTCCAGGAAGATCTGGTACCTGAAACGTCACACACAGCTTTATTGAACTTGAGGGTGCCCAAAGTGTCCCCCGGAATCGAATCCGGACCTTCCGGCCAGGAGCCCAGTCCTTTACCCATTGGACTACCATGCCTCCTTTGGTCATTTTCTCTTGGAAAATATAAAATAATGGCTAATTTAAATAAAGGATAAGCTTTTGTTGATGATTCCTTTCCTCCGGCACAATTATCGTAGTTTGAATTAGCACAACTATCAGGATAGGGTCAAACACCTCTTCGATAAATAAAATAATTTTAGTTGACAATTCGATACTCAGCTACAATTATTTGTTTTATCGAGGACGTTTTCGACCCAAGACCGATATTCGTGCTGCTTGGCACCATTATACAAGTAATTCATGAGCCTCGGAAGAAAACGTGGGCGCCCTGGTTCCTTCTGTAAGTCTTGTCTGCTCTCTCGGAGAATCAATATGCTCCTAGCATACGCTTATTGCCATTTTTGCTGACGTGAGTTCAACTTACGATTTGAGTTCATATACATACTTATATAATTATAATATATAATAATTTACACGCTAAAATTTCTCAGGCAATACCATCTACCTACCAATATGTTTATCATCTTTCGGTGAGATTTTATAGCTCCTTTTAACACCAAGCTCCTTTTAACCCCTTAAGCTCCAAAAATGAATAGGACAATATCGACAAAAGCACATTATTTCTACGCTAAATATTAGTGGTGGTTTAGTTGGGAATTATTTCCATACTTGGAATGAGTCTCTAAATCACCATGCCTGGAATTTAATATAATTCAAATAAAGCGAGGAGTAAAGTCGGTCACATTTAAGGTGATTGCCCACCATTCGGGTGGAAGGAGAGGTGGGGATGGAGCCGCAGATCTTATGAGCTATCGAGAAAGTTCTCTGACCCCCTGGGATAAATCTTTAATGATACATTAGTGTGATGTAATATTAGGTTGGCAATCGAACCCTACTATATAAAATATTGGAACGAAGACATTTGAGCGGGCCACTGTGTCTCCTCTCTCGCGAAGTGAGTGCGTCCCTCCAGTGAAAGTGAACGCTTCTTCTCTCGCGTTTGCACCCTCGGCAGTCGTCTTACTTGCTCTCTGCGAAGTCTCCCACCCCGGCAGGGCCCTTTCCTGAGAGCCTCTATTGACTCATTTACCCTTGTGACCGTCACTCGAGTCAGGGTGCCCCTTTCAAGGCGTCGTCCCCTTGCTAGTGGGGACACTCGTGGATGGGTAATGTTCGCGTCCAAGCCCTCCCTCCCCGACTAAGTGCCCTCCCCCGGCCATGGAGTGACCCGCAGACGGGACCTTTGTAATCCTCCGAGACACGTATTCCGCTCGCACTAGTGCCGACTGCTCTTATCTGGCGGTGGACAGCGAAGTTCTATCCTGGTTGCCGTCTTTTTCGCGATGAATTTCGGAGGCGGGAGTTAACTCCAGTGACTCCGAAACTTATTAAGGGCACAGTTCTTTTGTGTCAAAATAATACTCAACACTGACATGTATGCCTTGTGGGTATTCAAAATGTATATTCACTGCGCTGTCATGACTGCGCCAAATATTAATAAATATAGTTTTTTTCATAAACTTTAGATAATGTTTGCTCTTATACACCACTGAAAGTTACGCGTGCATCGCTAATAAGACTATTATTATAAAAATGACATGGACTGGTGTTGATTTAATGGCAAACCCAGGAATATTTATTTGCCTTTGATGTGCATTTTTTGTTTTTTTTTAATGAATTGGGCGTATGTACTCGCAAATGTCAGTCAACAAATTATTGCCATTTCGAAATACTATTTGACGACAACCCATGCTAATGAAAACCTGTATCACATTGGGGTATATATTAAATATTGTAATTATTGCAATGCTTGCACATGGTTTAAATACCCTCTTCTCGAGCCTTACGGCCTCAATGAGCTTGGCGGCAGAGGGAGCACGATTTTGTGGGCGAATTGCTAGTTGTCGTGCTAGTTGTATTCAAGTTTTGATTTTAAAAGTAGGAAGGTTACTACGAAGCTGCCCATATTATTGTCTCAGGAAGGAATGGAATTAGATCTCTAGGATATGAAACCAAACAAAGCCACAGATTCGGAAGAAATTAAACCCAGAACACTTGAGGAACGCCCTACGCGCGCCCTTGATTTAAAAGCAGATTTTTGCGAGTCGTTAGGTTAAAGCCCTCCCACTAATTCACATTACTTTCCTTTGCAAAGGCGGCAATAGAGAGGACCCATAGTAATTAGATACAGTTTTATTCTGTTAATATCCTTCAAAACCCTAAAATATATCATATCTAGCCTTTCTCGACGCCAGAAGTACACTGTGCGACAGCTTTAGGACACTAACACACTAGCCACCACGGTTTAGGAAAAGCCGATCATGCGAAACACATTTGGGCCTTTTTATTCATTATATCCTGACACCAGGGGGAAATGATTGTACGAGTGGATGTTGTCCAATTTTTAAATTTCAAGAAACCCTTCGACAAGATTCGTCACAATAAATTAAAGTACAAATCAAGCTATTAAGTTATTAAGGAGAAAGTGACCCATCGGAGTAGGGAATCCATATTTACATAAATAAATAGTCGTAATCGATAGAATGAAAACAACTTCAGGGGTGCTGCAGCACAGCTGAAAACCCTGCTATAGGGCCCCTGCTGTCTTTTTATATATTAAAGACCTAAGCCCCCAACCTTACAGCAACTAGTATGGCAATTTGCAGACAATGCAGTGACTTACAGAGAAACAAAGACGGGTAGATTTCGGGCTACTCTCTAGCCAATTGGACCAGAAGTCAGTGCGGTGTAAGGAATTAAATGTTAAATATAAGGTTAGCATTAAATGTCAGAACCTGTACTGCGCTGGAGTTGTTAAATAAAGGAAATTACGAAGAAGACTTAAATTATGAAATAGATGGGACAGATAGATTTGTACATTTCAAAACAGGTCAACTACTTGCGTGTTGCCCTGATTCTAACTTGTCATGGGGACCCTCATTAGAAGAATGCGCGGGTCAGCCTTGAAGAAACTAAAGTTTCATCGGACGAGTTTCAGGAAAATGAAAAAGTAAGAGAGAAGTATTACTTGGCTGTAGTTATTTTTCAGGAATTTTTCTCGGGTTTCCAACCGGGTCAGGTTTCGGAGTACCGACGTTTCGATGGCTGACTCTGCCATCGTCTTCAGGGTTGAAGTCTGCATTCTGAACCAATAGTTTCGCAAATATGGCTGGTGACCTAACATCCCCCGTCACACGCCCTAGTGATAGATTACAACGCATTGATTATATGTAGATACGAATATGATGTTTGGGTAAAGCTTTTCGAGGAACACAATTTAAAAAATTAAGAATGGCAGAAAGATGTATTTACCTAATTTTTTTAATTTAGGACAGGACTCATTATAAGATGGAATTTTTACTACACATATAAGGTAGCTGAATGGCTTTCCACAAGAGCTTCCCGCAACTTGGAATGTGATTGACATATTTCACTCAAAATCGGTATCATCCTCTGAAATCAACAAGAGTCAGGGAGATTCAAGGCAGGGATTTATTTGTCTCTCCTATCTTACTGTTTGGTATCCAAGCGATATTAATTTCGTTATTTCCCTCCCATGCGGGTAATGACCCCTCCACCCCCGCCCCCTTCTTTCGAAGTCCTTAGATCCGCCTCTCGGACCCGTGCTCACGTTTCGGGCCGGGAGACACGCTTGCGCGTCGGACGGGCGCGAGTGAATTCTTCAGTCGGGGGAGTTTTTTTATTTTTAAGTTTCGAGTTTAGTTCGGTGCTTTACCGTGGGTCTGTGGCCGTCACTCGCGGTGAAGGACTGCGTGTTGAGGGCGAGCGCGGACACGGGACCACACGCGCGTCCGGACGAAACGAAGACGAAAAAGAAAAACCGGTCTGCTCGACCCATGCATGCTCTGCTCGTCCCCTTCCGATGCTCCTCCCCCCTCGCCCCACCCCCCTCTTGTCCCCGCCACGCCTCTCCCCCGCCCCCTCGACACCTCGCCACATCGACACAAAGCTTTAAAGAAAAAAGGAGGAGGGAGGAAGGAGCGGTGAAGAGAGAAGACGTTGCACAAAGCGCTGATGCCAGCCTCTTTTGCATTTATATATATTCATCCCGTTTCACAATCCTTCCTCATAACAAGGCTCCCTCGAACGAGACGGGAAATACTCGCTTCTGGGCCTCGGCGAGGGACGCACCACTCGCTCCCTCCTCGATCCCCTCCCCCCCGCGCATTAACTTCCTCTCACGTATGTATGTATCGCCACCACTTCCCGTCGTGGTTCCTCTTTCCGCCCGTTTTCAAACCGTTTCCAGTTCGCCTCTCCGACTCGTCGTGCAAGGGTCTCCCTCTGGCTTCCTCCGCGGCCCATCCTAAACAGGCGGAGGAGAAAGAGACGCGCGCTCATTACATTTTTGCCGATCTTCCCTGGTTCGTCCTCGCGTGGCGCCGCCGCTTTGGCTCCCGGCGTTCCCTTTGCCCATCGAACCCGGAACGGTTGAGAGAGATCGGTAAATCACCAGCTGTTAATAATTCGTAGGTTACCGCAGCGCCTTTGATTGGCGGAGTATTGTTTTCCCTCGATTTATTTTAGTGCGTCAATTTTAAGTTATTCCCCAGCTATGAGGCCCTGTGGTTGCTCGGGAGTAGTGCTTGGACACCGTGATTACATTCAGTTCAATTGTCACAGGAAATAAGATTTTGCAGAGAATAACGGAGCAAATTTAACCATCTAATCTTATCATTGTCCCTGGTTCTTATTTTTCCGCATCTTACATCGTCGTTAACGTTTCACATGTTCTTCAGGGTTCCTTGAATATATTTCAATTCCCACCTTCAGGTATAATGCATGGGTTTGTGATGGAAAAGGGAAGACTTGTTGATAACTGTTGTCCTATTGAGGGTATGCATATGTTTTGTTTACCTTTTTGTACAAATTAAAAGTGAGGTGAAATGTAATTTTATTTTTACTGTGATAAAATTGGTTTTACACCCTTATACCGAGCGCAAGTGATTCATCTGCGTAAAGGGATGGTTTTCGAGTGCATGATGAATACAATGAGTAATCGACGCTGTTTCTGCCTAAACAGGTGTGATCGGAGGAGAAGCGCGTCGCTGGCGGATCCCCGTGATTCGTGCGGCGGCCTCCCGGTGCCCCGAGCCCGCGGTCGACTTTCTGGGTGATGGGCAAACCCCGCCGCCGTTGGCACTCCGGGAGCGGCGGCGGGGTCGGCGGCGACCGCGGGGCCTCCTGAGCTACGGCCGCCTCGATGGCAGCCACGACTACCACGCAGTCCCCCACTCCCGGGGGTTCCCTCCACTGGCCCATCGGCCACGGTGGGCACCACGGGCACCAGCACCACGCCGCCGCTCCCCCCCACCACCACCACCACCACCACCATCGGTTCACCATCGCCGCCCAGCCCCGGGGCCTCTCGCCCCCCTCCTCGCCCATGGTGACCAGCGTGCCTTCGCCGGGGTCGCGCACCAAGGCGCCCCTCCGCACCATCAACCGCGGCCCGAGCTTCCTGCGGTCCAGCGGGAGAGCGGCCAACGGTGAGTGCTTCGATGGCGAGAGGGCGCCAGGCGACTGCGCGGGCGCCGCCTTTCGCCGGCGTGCTGCCGCTGCACACGGTTGGGACAGATTTTGTTTCCTCTCCTTACGCTCCCCCCACCCCCTTGACCCCTCCCAAGAGGAGGCTGGAGAAGATTAAATGCCTCGGGATTGGCTCAAACGTTTGCGAAATAATTAAACAGTCGGGATCTCCAGCCCCACTCAACAGCTTCTTACCCCGGAAACATCAAAGCAGATGTGTGGAACTGCCCATGAAAGTAATAAGGGATATTATGGTACCGGCAAGTGAAAGTTCAGGACATACATGTTTTGTCCATTTTAAGGTGGCTAGGGTGGCATGGTAGGTGGTCCATTGTAATGACGATATCTTTCCTCGTTGTCGTAATGTGGGATAAAGAGGAAAGATTGATTTAGTGCATGGGATAGGATTTTATCGCAATACGTAGATGTGTGACGTGAGTCATGTGAGGGAGTCAGTTGGCATGAAGTGTTTAGGGACCGTCCAGAAACCTTCGTCATTAGGGAGAATGCCATGGAAGGGATTGGATTCGTTCCTCCGTTTGTCCAGAACCCTTTCTGTAAATTCCCTTTTCCTTTTATTACTTTCCACCTCACCGTTCATTTTTTGAGTAGTACTCTGCACGAAAATTCAAAACGAAATAAAAGTACAAATAATTCGTCATTCTGCGGTAACTTTAGATATTAGGCGAAATTTTCTATCACTGGTAGCGTCTAAAGGTGCTCCAACTGTGCCGAATGCAATTGGCACTGTAGAAAATTCAATAAATTAACCATTGATATCTTTCTTTTTTATTAAAAAGTAGTTTGTTTAGAATAAGGAAGAACTTTTGTTGGTTATGTCCCATATATCTCTTTCATGTATCATTTATCGTGATTAACCTATTATTCCGGAGAATAGTAATTGCTATTCAATTCAAAACGTCACCGAGTTCAATTCTGGTTGGTAAGCAAGTTCAAAATAATTCAGTTCATGGATTAATGTGGGCTTCAGTTTCATTCGGAAAACTCTGAGAGACCTGGGAGAGGGCACTTTTCGAGGAAAGGTTTTACCCCTTGACCGAAATACTTAGTAATGCGCCAACGAACTTAGCCCGAGATGACCTCGACCCTCTCGCGCCAATAATACAGCGTTCAGATCTTTCAGTCAATGGATTGTTTTTCTCTGCCTCCGATGGGTCATTAAATTCCCGCATTCAGTACGCAGGATCACATACTCAGGGACAAATAAATTGCCCTCAACGTGAAACCTTACCCATGTGAATGGAAGCCTATTCTTTCTCGTTGTCTATTAGAAAAAAAGGTGAATAAATTCAACCGTAGGTGTAGAGTATTTTTCTCTTAAGAATATGTCCTCATCTGAAATTATCCAAGGGTTTTCGCAGGTGTCGTGAAGCTTCATGTAAAGCAGACACACGAAATGACGCAATCTGGTTTCCAGTCGCAGGTAAACATCTTTCCGCTTCCAGAGGGAGAGATGCATCTTCATACCTTCGTCGCCTTTGCTGTGCCGTTTAACATGGGAAGCAGAAATGTTTCAACCGCCCTTCCTTCTCGATCGCATCCATCATCATATTCCAGAATCAAATGTGGGCCTCAGTTCAACCGCGAGACCCCATTTCGGGCGAGATTTACTTATTTATGCGATGCATAGACATTTCTTCCGTCGTAGATGGGAGTCCAAACTTGACAGGGTAATGCAAAGCGATGGTCATGTAACCAGTCCGCAATTGTGGAATTGCACACTGTTTAAACTTTTATGCAAATTAGCATTTTGATTGATAATGGTGATTACTAAGGGGAGATCTCTTCATTGAATGATTAAATTCCCCGCTGTACAGCAGAAAGGTAAAACGTTCCGTCTTTCCGATAGTTTGCATCGAATGTAAGATTTAACTTGGCGGTAATGTGTATATTTAAAATCAGATAAGTGGTTAGAAACTTGTCGTATGATTGGTATTTATTGAATTTTAACTCGTGTAAATCCTTGGAGCTATTAATGACTCAGAGGTGATGAAATATAGCTTTTTTAGGGTAGACAAGCGCCATCGTCAGGGAGAAATACCATTGTTTTACATCTCATCATCTAAAAATACCGTTTATGTGCAATATAAGTAATTAGTAAGTTATAAATTATATATTTCTAACTTTTGCAGTTTTGATGGGACACCTACTTACCTACCCAGAATACGCAAAGACAAATTAAGTGTAATAGGATTCATTTAGTATATATTGGAAAATTTTTATTTAATAATTGAAAACTCGTTTTTGAAATTGTAAAAATCCAGTTTTTTGCTGTCAATGGTTGTTCTATTGATAGGCAATACACAAACTCTTTAGATTGAACAACTCCTTTACTTAATTACTTCTTATTTTCTCTTATTATGACAATCTGCTGCGAAGAATTCCTTAAAATATTATTTTTAACCCCTCTTTATACATTAAAACGATGTACAAATTAATCACAATGCTTCACTCCTTTTTGAAAGGCACTGTGGTATTCTTAGGCGAAGGGAAATGGCAATCACAAATACTTTTGTATTCTCGGAATAGAGCGGTGGCGTTTCATGGAGACTTGCCTCTTCTGAAGTAAGTACAATGAGCGAATTTCACTTGATTTGATAGACTCTTCGTACATGCGCCCGGGACTTCCAAACTAGGCCATTCAATTTTCAAATAGATGTCGGAGTATTATCCCCCCCAGGTATAGGAAAGACTGGGAGTAGTGGAGTTTGCATTCCCCATCATCCCCTCCTCAGATCCCTCGCGAACGCGAAATTTTATCGGCACTTCGGAAGGCGGGAGTGGCGGTGGGGTGGGGTGGGGAAAGGGGGGGGAGTAGGCGGGCGGAATCTTAGGCTCTCGCTCCCCGACGAATGGGTCCGACCTATTTTTCTCTTCCTCCCCCCGCCCCCATAAACCCAACGCCCTCCTACCCGCCCCCCGATTCGCACGGACACTTCATGACTCTCCATCTGCCGCCGCGTGCCGGGTCGACGGCGGATTCCACGTCGGAAAACATTCCGGATTCCAATCATTTTCTCTCCCTTCTCCGCCCACGTCCCTGGGGAGGTAAACTGCCTCCGGCGCGTCAAAGGGGAAATGTGCTGTGTGTGAGAGAGGACGAGGTCCCGGCAAATTTGTGCACGTGATTGGACCCGCCCGTGCTCCATATTTCGCTCGCGAGGCTTAGGCACGATTTTTTTTAAATACGACTGCATGCATGTATAAATAAATACTTCAGCTGAAAATGGGCGCCAAGGGTTCCTCCATCCCTCATGGCTTCCGAACCATTTAACGGCATATTCTCCCATCTCTTTCTCTCTCTCTCTCTCTATAGAGAGCCGCCACGGTGGCCTGAAGGGAAGGAGGGAAAGCCGGTGGGATGCCGAGGGATTATTTAAATTGTTGCGGAGCGCCTGGTTCCTGAAGTGTACGAGTAAATGGTTTCTTTCGCGAGGGCTCCTTTTTTTCTGAACTCGCCGGAATTTTCACCCCTCCAATATCTTATATCAAGCTGGCGCGGTAGCCCGGTGGGTGGAGGGATAGACTAGAGGCAAGATCGCTCCGAATCATACTTACGATTCTGGTATCCCCCAATTCAATTAAAACTTTTTTTGATTTTTCGGGTACCAGATACTCTCGGGAAAAAGCAGGAGGTTATAGGCGAAAAAAAGTAGCCGACCCCTCCACCCCCTCCCCCCGCTCCTACAGTAATGCCTCAAGTTCTCACGGAATTGGGAATGCCTAAATATAATTACCCGTTAAATTATTTAAATGAAAAATGTCTGTCGTAATATTATATTAACAATTCTAATTCCCTGGTTTAAAAGAATGCGTAATCTCTTGTCTTTGAAAGAAACGCTGAGCAAATAATTTCCTTCAGTTAGAAAGTATTAAATTTCTCATCATTTGTGGAGGTAGTTCGTGGAGCATTTTCAAATTTCCGTAAAAAATATTTTCTGTCGAGTTTTGAAATTACAATTATAAACTGGATCATCATAAACCGGTATTCGGACGTAATAATTGTGGTATAAATAGTCATACAATAAGAATATGCACCTTTACGTTTGGAAATAAATAATAAAAGGGCTAATACTCTTTTAATGCATCGGTTGATATTTTATTGAAAATGGTTCCATAATGATACATATTCAAGCTGAGGCAACACTCCTGTCCGTATCAATAACAACAGAAGCGGGCGATGATTTATAAAGCCTCTCGTGGATATGAGTCCACTGACTCATTCGCACGTTAGCGGGTAAAAGTAAATAGGGAACCGGTTAGATGAAATTTGATGAACGCGATCCTTTTCCGATCTGAAAATTATGTTATTTTGGTGACTGTAATGAAGTTATCTTCGTCGTCATGTAGAAAACGTCTTGGTTCGCTGGGAAATGATATTCATGCAGAACCCGTCGACGTCCATCTTGATGGCTTAAATTATTAGCGTACTTATGTTGCATACGAGCTCGTGTGCATGAGATATGGTCCGTAAAATGAGGTTTGCATTCCTGAAAGTAAATTGCTGTGATGAATACGTGCCGGAAAACAGTAATGCCCACTCTGATTTACGCGTTGACCTTAACCTTTTAAACACGCTCAAATATAAGAAGGATGTGTTTATCAATCTTAATAACTGCGTAACGAAGGCTCGTGCTCTCTTTATTGAGGTTGCATCTTAGGACTAAGGTAGTTACTAGGACTGCTTTAAAGAGTTCTTACATTTTTCATTCTTCTGTGACTTCTTCCCCTTCCTCTGATGTACTGAATATTTCCTAATTCCCCAGATTAATCCCTTCAAATGATGAGTCCACGTTTTTCGTCGCACGCCTTATTTCTCGCGTTAGTCTTATAATTACCTCGAGCTTTGGCCGTGAATTTCGAATAATGATTCCAGAATTAGAGTGACTCTATCATTTAGTCGCATTTTTTTTCATTAGGGATGTAAATACCCCAGGATGAAATTTCTGTATTGAAATGAGGTATTTCACACGACAGGTCATTTTTGGAATACCTGCAAAATGCTCACTTCCCCTTTGAGTTCTTAAGTTGGCTAGACTTGCATTAATTTACACAGTATATCAGAACATTTAAAATATTACAATGAATAAATAATACAACAATGTACAGAGAGATTATATGCGCGCCATTATCTGGTTTACATTATTTATACAATGAATAAGAACAATTAAAATATTACAATAAGTGCATACTACAATGACGCAATACGATGAGAGATTACATGCGCGTCATCTTTCTGCGAACAAGTGGCCTGCGTCTTCTTATTCGCAATTACGGGGTGTCGTGTTCTCGATCCAAAAAAGTATTGTCAGTAATGAAAGTCGATGGTGAGATAGTGAACGAGCAAAACATTATATCGCAAAACCATATCTTGGTGTTTTGCGGGTATTTTTATTTTCACCGCGACAGCTGGTGGCATGTTTATCATTTATGTTCATTTCATCGCCTGTTTTTACGGTTGGGGTACTGGCGTCGTATCCCCGAAGCAAAACTTTGAAAGTATTGCAGTGGAACACTCGAAGAGATCCCAATCTCCGTATCCCACTCTCCAGCGCGGTGATCATAAATCGGAGAGAGATTATTGCAATTGTGAAGTCTGGAAGATATGAAAAGGTGGGGAATAAATCTTCCCTCCTCCACTCTCTAGTATGTTTCTGCCGCAATTTTTTTCTATTCCTTGCCTTTAGTCGTTGATGTCCAGTTCGGTGCCCCCCATCCCCCTCCGTTCAGTAAGTCCCTCTTGTGCCATCTCCGCCGACCTCTCCTCTCGGACACTCTCAGTATTTGCTGACTACCGCGTCTCGAAGCCTCGCTCCTCTCTGCATCTTCCTCGGCCAGGAAAGCGAAACGGGGGGACTTTTCCCCACTCATGGAGTGAGTAGTGGAGGCGCGGGGGTTGGGGGCGGAGTGGACGGGAGGGGGTGGAAGGTGCCATGGCGACGATCATTAACAATGGCGATTCCGAAGCGAGGAATTCCGACGCTTTCCGCCAATCCGAGCTCCAGCCTGGGCATCACGCCACCCGCGCCCCCCCACACCTCACCGTGCCCTCTCCCACCCCTCCTCCCTCCCTCCCGCCCCCCTTCACCTCCCTCCGGCCTGCGACCACGCAGCAGTATGGCATGGGCGCATCGTCCTTTCCACCCCCACCCTCCCCGCTATTTGTCGGTGCAAAATTAATTGAAAAAAAATAAATGGTACGCGCGTGTCCGGGCGAAGCGAAAACAAATGGCTGACTCGGACCATTCGTCAACGGAATGCTCTTTTCTGTTGATAAAATGAAAAAAAAATACAAGGCATGGTATGAAAGGTATTGACGGCCATTGCACAAGAGTGGTAGTTTTTTTGTGTTTGCGATCCAAAGCGAAGATACTTTGATTTAAAACGAACGAGAATCGGCAAATATCGCATGGACTCAGATGGCTTGCAACGCGAATGGTTGTTGCTTTAAAAAATTGTTAAAAATTGAAAAAAATTGAAATTATATCTTAACAATACCTGTTGATGTGTCAATATCCGATCTCGCCCGTTGATATGAACAATGATTCTCTTTGTTTTAAATCGCGATGAGTCATCGCTTTCTTTTATAGTTTTGTTTGAATTTATTTTTCCCATTATTCTTGAACGGCGAATGTTTTGAAAGTCATTGATGGTTCTCGCGAATTTCATGACAGTGATCTGGATTATGAGGGCACCGATAATAAATGCCATAATTTTAAATTTCCGGTTAATTTAAACCATCTGCGTATTTTTTCCTGTTTTATGAAGCCATCCACTCAAAGGAGGGCTTACAAATTATTATGAATACAAAATAAATATTCCTGTTATTAATTGACAATGATGGCCCATCAGCTTGGTCGATAGAGTTGTAAATCGTGAGGGGTTACGTATACGTGTAATATTTACACCATGAATTTCGCATAAAAAGCGGGGAAACAAATATGAATACGACATTTCTATATCATTGAGGTGTAAGCCTGTACTCGTACGATGGTGTAACGTTGCCGCTATACCTGTTTCAACCCTGTTCTCGTTTAACGGCACCACAGAAGATGCTCAATTGTGATTATTTTAATAAAAAAATTTCGATGGCGAGAAATAATGTTCGCAGTAGGAGTTCTTGTTAGGCGTAACTAATACTTGAGAATAGTATTATTAATTTAGATGTTGAAAACAAGAAACAGGCAGTTGGAGTTAATTCTTCAAATTGAGGTAGCGTTTGACCGATGAGGATTCTCGAGAAATGAGATCCATAATTTCTTTTAGAAAGTGTTACTATTAGTAACTTATTGTGTTTGCATGTCAAAATGCGCCCGTGTGTTTAGGATTTCCGTTAAGGTAATAAATGAGATCCTTTCAGTTAAAAAAAATATTTCCTAATTTATAGGATTCAGTAATTTTTTTGTGATAATATAATGTTCCTTGCGTATTTTTTTGGTTCATTAGTAATATTGATCGCTCTTAAACTTTACATTTTTCCCCGAGTGCTGAAATAATGATTGAAATGTTAAATTAATTAGAATTATTTAGGTTGCTTGGCGAGGAAAAATAAAATTCGTGGCTTTTCATCGAACAGAATTACTGAGCTTTCGCTTAAGCCTTGGAAACACGTTCGTATTTCGAAAAATATCTCCTGTCGAAATAAATGGCGTCGCCAGATTTTTCGTGTACATTAGTATTTGGAACGCATTCATTAATTATTCCAGACTCCGTTTCATCCATTTACGTTTGCATAATATGTTTCAATTGAATGCTTCATTCTGATCATGTGGTGTGGTCGTTGAAAAATAATATTTTTGCCATTTATCTTGCATTGAATGTTTTTTCCAGGAATCGTGTCAAAGCTGAATAATATTTCCCCGTCTCATTGAAGCACGCCCCTTTAGACATTAGCGTGCGCACATCAAAGAAAAGTTTGCCTTGTTTGTTCAGTCACAGGGCACTGGGCTCTTTAAAGCGGCTTCAACACTCGGTAAACTTATTCATATATGTAGACGAATGGAGTATATGGAGACGAATTTATTCGCAAGATTAACATTTTGGTAAAAAAATATTATAGAGTAGTACAAATCAGTTCGAATAACTATGCTTGGTAATTCCATGAATAATAGATTTTGAATAATCCAAAGCGCTTGTTTTCCCAGAGCGTTTGTTTACATTTCTGAGACACTTGTTCGAGTCGAATGATGGTTTCACTGTGAATCCGGTTTTATTCCGTTGATCACATTTGTTGAGGTCACCGAATGTGATATGAGTTTCGATTGAAGGTGGAAACCGCGTATTGTCGTCACTTAAATAATCATTCGATGAGGCAATTATTATTCAACTCAAACACGCTCTTAATTGGAATGGTTTGTTTTCTCCGCTATCGAAGATCACGAGAGATAATGGTAGCCAGCAAATTTGCCGACATGTCACCTTCATTTACATTCATTCATTCATTCTCATAACCTCGATCAAAACGAAATTACTTTCCGAGAATAGTGCATTATGTTCGTAGCTGAGCTGAAAGCCGTCGAGTGAATGCGTGCATTGGCTCGCGGGGAGTCAGTCAACTTCTAGGTAGGGAGGGTAACTAGCTGCTCAACAGAGTACGAGCAGTCGTGGGCAATATTCGGAGCGGCAATATTCAGAGGACCTATCTGTCTATCAATAGGTAAAATACACTTAAAAACAACGTATCTCTATGATGACGCTTCGTCTCGGCGAGTGTCTATTGTCAGTCAATATGCTCCCACCATCTTTGATGAGAAAGTAGGAAGAGGAGAAATGTATTTGGGATGACTTTGCTCCCATCGCCGTTTAAAGGTTTCGAAATGGTTATCTAATTTGCAGTGCAGTTGATGCACTTTGAGGAATATGTTGTTGAGTGAATAGTTATCTATCAAATAGATTTCCTATGTGAAAAAGAACAATCATTATTAGATCGAACACTTAGTTTTGTAAATATATTGGAATTTCCAAGGTTATTCCTGTAAATGAGACGTTTTCAACATCTACTTATTTGAAAAACTAATTTGATCGAGCATGATTGAGTATTTGATGGCAAATGAGCTCGTGGCCATTCAAAAACCATCCCTAAATATGATAAACATCGAAGCACGAGGCTCATTCTGAGCAGGACCCTAGGAAAAAATTCTTTCATTTTGTGGCCAAAATAGGAAGGTTGTTGTCGGGGGAATCGCGAATTTTAGCAGGTTAACAAACCGAACAATGTGGGCACCTCATGAAAATTCGTTTGTGTTTTCATGAGGATCTATTCAGAATAATTCATTACCGAAAGTAAACTCGCCTCCGGGCTTCATATTCAGTTCAACTCTGCTGCCGTTTCGCAATAGCACCGTTAATCGCCAGCCCACTAGTATTTTGCCTGTCGCTCAAAGCCGGATCCCAGCTTAAAATTTAATCGAAGTCATTTCTGTTTGATAGGGAATCCTCCTAAGAAAATTTCCATTAATTCCTAAGGAACTAGAAAATTTAAATGGTTGAAGCTCCAAATGCTTAAGCCGAATTTACGGAAAGAATATCTTCATTAAAGCCAATCCACCGTCGGTTGCTCTTTAGGTAAAATGTCCTGTGAAAGTAACGGAGATGCTTCCTCTTACAAAGAAACTAGTTAAGTGATGATTAAATACTCACTTAAAGACGAGTAGCCTCAAGAAATTCCTATTATGCGAGTGTGCTCAGAGTAATTGTGCTCCTCTTGATTTTTTTCTCGTAGTTTTTGAATTAAGATACGGAATGAATCTCATCAATTTTAATATGAAGTACGTTTGAAGTACTTATATGGGTGTTTCTGTGGGAGTTGGGGTAGTACGGAACTAGCTTTTCCCAGCAAACTATAAAATGGCGAAATGTTGACCAAAAGAAAGTACAATTGCATTGCTTTAGTACGAATACGTCATCGTCACCTGCGTCGCAAGAAATTCTATTGGTTCATCAAATAATATCACATTAAAGTTCTCATCGCATCAGGTGAAAAATAAAATGGAGTATCTTTACAAACACGTTTTCAGGAGGAGGGTTCTCGGGGTAGTGCGTAGTAGGATTCGGGAGGAATCATGTATGGCGGCAGGCCTGAAGAAAGTTTCTCTTGGAATTTCATCCTTGAGATACGATATCGCGTAAAAATTAACATAGAAGAGGGTGTTCAAGTGATGCAAGTACCCAAATATTGTATGCGAAATAGTTTTTTCCTTTTCGACCCTTTTGAATCGTATCCACTATTCGCTTTTCATGTTGCGAATTCTCATTTTTTCATTTCGTTTCATGCATTAGCGATACCACTATTGCCATCATCGTGTGTTATTAGTCCGAAGATTGGTTTTATAGGTTCCTCCGCGCAGTTATTTCTTCGGATAACCTCTTCATAACTCCATTTGGGGACTCTTAGATGCTTATCATTATAATTTTCATTTTTGCCGTCCGCGGCCCTTCGGTTTTTTCCTCTTTCACTTTTCCCTCGATGACGTTTCTCATCTTTCCTAAATCTGTTGCGGAAGAGCTTGAACTACCTTGATGAGTTGACCGAGACTGTTGTGATGCAGGGATACTCTTGTGCCGGAGGAGTTTCAAGTGATATAGAACGTCTAGAAATATATTTCTTGGGTTGAGCGAAGGATGCCCCAAAGTGTATAAAATACGGAAAGTGAAGTAATGGATCGAGAGTGGCCATAGCTTCCACTTGAGTCATAAGAGAGGAGTTTTTACCTCATCAGTGATAAGTCTGAAAATATGATTGCCCCTCGTTCTTGAAATGAAAATTCCGCCATAGTCCTCCCTTAATGATGGGCGGGCATGAAATTGAGATGGAAGTTAATTAAGTCCTTGGCAGCAAACTTCTTCCTACGGTTGGAAGGTAATTAAAAAAATGGTGGCTCATTCAGATTTGAAATAAATTCCACTTAGTAAAACAAGTTAAGGCTGAAATAAATGCCCATGTGGTTATGTCGTTTACCACTTGTAAATGTGCTTACTGTGCTGTGCAAAATGAACTTTGCACCAAAGTCTTTTTGCACTGAATCATTGGTCAGATGATGGACCTTAGGTGTCTTTCAAAGCACGGTATTGCACTCTAGTTGTAAGTACATCGATAATTGCAATTTTTGAGTCAGAGTAGAAAACATTTAATGACACCAAATGAATATCATTGTTGCAATGCCACTTCATTGGTTTTTTCCTCTTATTGCATGTATTTTCCCGAAAAAGACTGTCCTTACCGACCAGATGTATTTTTGTGATTTCGCCAATTCTTTTATAATTGCATTCAACTTTTGAGATGGATAATGTAAGATTGCGTTTCACATATAGAGTACCTTGCCGGAGCCCGTATTAACTGAATCAAGGATTCAATTCAGCAGTTTGCAAATAACCAACCGCAAATGTAGAAATTTTGTTATGCTTTGACATAATCGAGTATTTTGTGGAAGGGTAATCGAAAATATTCGATATGTAGAATTCGAACGCAATCCCAGTGGGAAACACATGGGAGTTAATCAAGACAGGTAAATAATTGTATAAAAATTAAATATACATGTCTGGAATTTTATGACAATAAAACTGTTTCTACGATCCAGTTTTCATTTGTGATATATAATCATTAGGTGTAGCAAGTAATAACTGATTCACTTATTTTTTCAGCTGATGATGACATCCTGGGCCGTGAGTAAAGTATTATGTCCGAAAAATCGTACATCTGTCATTTTTATATTTAAAGTCTATTTGAATTGCGCACAATATCGCTAAAATATTTGTAATTTGCTAAGTAAGAACCTAAGATTCTTTATCTTCTTTTGCTACAGTAGAAAGTAGATCTGGGGAATTGCTACATCATTTATAAGTTCAAAACGATCCAAGAGAAGATGCTTCAACTCTTTCTCGGGATATCGTATGATAGTATCTGCGCGTATGATATTATCAAGGAAGATTGAGATTTAAAATCAAAATCTCTGAGGAAATATTACCCCGTCACCCTGACCTACCTTACGAAAGGGATATTATGGCCTCAAAACATACCACAAAGCGGAACCAAGATAAAATTTGTTAAAAAGAATATGAGCACATATTATCCCATAGTTATGCTCCTAAGTAAGAACGTCATTCAACAAAAATGGGAATAGATATTCAAGAGTCAAGAGTATATTCCCTAATTTTTGAATCTCATCGGATTAATCAAATCGTCTATCACTCAATATAAGTAATTGGAGATTAAAGAACCTTGAAATTATTTCAGTTTGACGTACTGACTCCTTTCACTTTTCTGGGGTTTTCCCGGGGGGAGGAAATTCCAAGTGATGCATAGTGCTAGTTCCATATTTCGTGCAATTTGTTGTCATGAATTAATTATATCTAAAAGTTAATTTTATTTCTTGAAAATATAGATTTCTTCTTCGGAAAAAATTCAGATTAACGCATGCTTTGACGTACGATGTAAAACATGAAATCTGCATACAAGGGTTGTCCCAAAATTGAGTATAATAAATCTGGGGAAATATTTTATTGCGGATCAAAGTACAAATTGCTAAACTTCTTAAAAAGAGCACCCTTATGTATCGACACACTAATGCCAGTGCCTCCGCCAGTTGTGGTATGCTTCCTGTAAAAGGCATCAGAAGGACCCTCGTTCGGGCACCTCGTCATGGCCTCTTTGACATAATCCAGTGGTCCAAAATGGTACTCAAAGGGATTATACTTGGGTCATACTCAAAGGCCCATGTCTCGTCACCAATAACCACCTATTCTAAAAAATTAAGGTCACTTTCACAGTGGTCCAACGGGTCCAAGGCAAGAGTGTCACTCAAGCAGTCTTCTGACAGCGAGCACCTTGAGGACTATCTTGGCCTCACCTTTCTCATGGCTAATTTACCTAAAAAAAATCAATGCACTGTATTTTTCTGAGTGTTACACTCTTCTGCTGACATCCGGACACTTGGGGGTCAATCAGAATTGAGCATGTGTCTCACTTTTTGGACGTTCTCATCACGTTGTGTTTTCGGTGGCTGTCCAGGGCGTTCCTCTTCGCCAATTTACTCTCCATCCTCCCAGAACATCCTGTGCAAGCAGAAAATCATCACTTGGGACATTTCTCCATCTCCATATGCATCTTTAACCACAAACAATGGTCTCCGAACCCAATTTTTCAAGATTTGTGCACTATTTTAATCGCATGTCATTGCTCCATGGACAGTGGCGTCGTGAATTTGGGACGTGACAGTCGAACAAGGGTCCAGTCTATCAGCAATGCGCACACTGTATATACCCGCAGTCAACGAACGTGGGTCGCGTTGCTTTTCCAAGACTACCCATTACCTTTCCCATCACAAATTCCAAAAAAACTCCAGCCATCTGCATTTGGTGACAAAAAATCATTCTACTTATTCTTAGGCCTGGACGTGTATGAAAACGTTGTTTAAAGGAGCTAAGGAAAGCCAATTCACCATAGAAGAACGCTAGAACAATCTGTGGTTTCTTTATAGAAATCCTAGGGTCGTTAACTTATGTGCAAACTTACAACAGTAGAGAATATAAGCCAAAATATGAAGAAAAATGGGCCTTTAAACTTTAATCACAATTTCACAGTTAAGAGTAGGAGAAGGTGGGAATGGTAGCCAGTAAAACGCGTCATCTTGCGTGGTTCAGCTCCGAAGAGTAGTAAAATGGTACTTGTTACGTAAAATGTCGCCATTGCTTTGATACAATCTCAAAAGCGTTTCAAACCTAAGAATGGGTCAAAGAGGTTAAACCTGAAGATGAAAACAATTTGGTACCATGATGAGGATTAGGTAAAGGAATCAGCGGAACGGAAAAAAATGTGAAACAGAGATTGTGAAGTTATATTTATTTTGCTAGTGCTCAATTCAGATCAAGTAATTGTTGTTACGGCCAATCGTCCATTTCGACCTGTTGGGATCCCAAATTTTCGGGTATCAATGATCGGAAATTTTCAATTCCTAATAACATCCGACAGTGAGATATTGGTAATTATCGCTCTTAATTCTTTTTTATCACATGGGATTATTCGTTTTTTACGATTTGTCTAAAGGAATAATAAAATTTGACGTCAAGTATCTAAAAGCCTCCAATGGGAAAATAACGTGACATCCCATCAATGGTTACGTACGTAAGGACGAGATAAAACAAAAATAAAGTTATTAACTTGGAGATTAGCGGAGTACGACGATAGCTCGTGTCGTAAGAATAAAACTCACCCCAAGATAGCTTCAAAATTGAAAGGAAAACTTGCGCCGAGTTTGCCAGTGACGTGTTGATTATCGTCTTACGCTCAGGGCGTCGTGCTATGCTATCACATCCAACCGATCTCCGACGGCGGTTGAAAAATTGCTTCCCTCTCAAGAGATGGTAGGGAATCGCGATTCAAATGGAGGAGAGACTTGCGCAATGGTCATTTAAAAGCTATTACTCAGAATATTACTCTATGAGTTGATAATTAATTGCAACCCGTAATGACATGCCACACCCGACCACTGGCTGTTAAAACGCTGTTTGAGCGTTTGAAAATTATCATTTGAAATACGCAAAATATTAATCGCGGAATATACGTGTCAAGTGTGAACGAAGGTTTCATGTTTCTCTCAAATAAATGCAGAGATGATTATTATTAATGGAATTGTCCACATTTGCCAAAACAGGTGCTATTTTGCGCCAAGAGTATTTTGATCTCCGGGGAAATAAGCTATTATAAGCTGGTTAACGTGCGCCAGTGGCGAGAGAGAGAACTGACGAGGCTCAGGGTTTTGCGTACTCAAGGCTTTCTCCTTTGGAGCGTTTTGAAATTTTATTAAAGTTGAGCATTTCATATTTATTCGGGGTGATTAAAAAAACTTATTTCACCCAGAGAGTTGAAAATATAATATCACAGAATGGTCAGGAATCGGTATCCTGAAAGGATATTTTTATGTCAAGCTTCAGAGGCTGCGGGCCTTCCTTGTTCCCGAGAGAAAGAGAGAATATGCTTTTGCGTCTGAACTGAAACTTATTAAACCATTCCACTCTCATCTTTCCACCGAATCGTCTCCGTTCTTTTCAAAACAACTTCACATCGAATGCTCTCGGCATGAGGATGGATTTAGAGTTGCGGGGAAAAGCTTTGGGAGGCTTATGAGTGTTTTATTTATGGACTTCCATATTTTGCAACGGTTTTCAATTGAAAATTGAAGATTTATCTCCGATTCTAAGTGTTCTGGTGTGGTGGTATCATCGATATTTCTAATTCCAAAGCAAAGAGGGTGTGATATTGTCAAATCCATTATGTTAAAACAACCATACTTTCTTTAAGCTCTCGTATCAATCGTATTCTTTTATATTTTCAAGATGAACATATGCAAGGTATATTGACATTTTATTGGTATTATTAGTCCAGAGATGCGTTCGAGAAAGGAGCTTTGGAGCAATTCAAATTGTTGATATATTTCGGATGATCCAAAATATTTGTAAACATTTCTTGAATCTGATGACTACTCTAGGCTAATGGTCAGTTGTTTCCCATAGCTCGTTGCTCCCAAGGTTTTTTAAGTATTTTTATTTATCAATCCATATTTAGTAAGAATGAATACTGAAACATAATTTCTTATCGCGTGCTAATGAAACTACATATTCATGAGTAATTGTGCTTAAGGCAATCATCATATTCTTGATTATCATAAAATCTACCTAGTAATTTTCTTTTGAGTGATTTTTACATCCCACGAGTTCCTAATGTGCATTAGAACTCCCAGATTGACACCTGGCGATTGAAAATAGTTTTTGGTATGCAAGAAACGTTCTTTAAACTTTTTCCCGCACGTGACGTCAACCCCCTCCCCTCACCGTTTAAAGTAACGTGGATCGTAATTGGGAGTCCTCGCGTGTCAAATGACTGTGACCCGAAAAGCATAATGAGGTTCCTTTTTTTTATTTCCGAGTGCATATAAACTACGCCTTCGTTAGCCCAGGGCGTCATTCGGATGAAAGCAATCGAAACTCTTTTACACTCCGGTCGTCTTCAAATTTTCACGCTCCGCGATTCCTATTCGCTTGATTGCACCATCCTCCGCGGGGTGAGAGAGGAAAAATAGTCCCATCAATTAGTTCTCCATCTCTCGTCGTGATTGACCCAAATTACTTCGATAACATTTGGAATCCTAGGACTTTAGTCATGCAGTGGTGTGTGTGTGTGTGTTTGTGCGGAGGGAGGAATTCTTTCGCCGGGTCCTTAAAGCCAACGCCCCCCTCCCCGTCCACATCCTCCCCCTGGTTTTTTTCATTTCCTTTCCCTCGACAATTTCGGAAGGCTTTTCTTTCTCTCTCTCTCTCCCCCATCCAGTGAGTGCCCTCGCTCAGGGTATGCCGGACCAATTAAGACCCCTTTCCGGGGGCAGTCCCGCCCCCTCCCTCATCAACACTCGCCCCGCCGTCAAACCCCAGGCTTTTAGTCCCTCCCACCCGCCCCCACGTGCTCAATGGTGTATCCCTGCGTTTCTCTTTTTCAATGGTCGATCATCATAAAGAGATTGCTTTTCACGGAGTCATGTCGACTCTGTCGGGCTATTCGATGGGGTTTTATTTCCTCGGGGTTAAATTATCGGAGAAGCGTGGTGCGCGTTCTAACTGTCAGCCACTCACCTGCGCAAAGCCGGAATGCAGCGCACTGCTAATTCAGTCGCTCCGCGGGAACGGTTTTAGCCGTCGCAAACGAAGATCTAATACTCCCGTTCAGCCTGGCGCTTTAATCTAAATTTCGGAAATTTTGCTCCGCTGAGATGTTTAGAAAGCCTAATTTTGCCTGGGTGACGTTCAAATGTAATTTGGGAAACCATAAAATAATACGAGCCATGCAGCTCTGTTACCCATCGCAATTGTAATGCGTAATTCATAAAGTAAATTTGACAAGTTTAAGAATTAAATACGTCATTTTAATCGTTTTATATTCCTCAATACGGTATAAATGGGATCATAAACTAAGTGATTATTTAATGCTTGGAATAGCAGATGTTGACTTGGTAACTCGATTGTTCGACGGATCTTGCAGGTTTAAATTCGCTGATTCCATTGAAGTGTCCATGAGAGTTTTTGCAAATAAAACTCCTGGAAGTGATACGGTCCTCACAAGCTATGAAGAGATGTTTGTGAGAATATACTATTTCATCTTAAGCTCAACTAATGATCCAGGTCGGAGGAGAATTCATACAATCAATTAGGTTTGCTGATGATCAAGCTTTAGTTTGTTAGTCAGCCAAGGGGTTGCAAGCATTTCTGAGTGAATTGGAAAATCAGTGCGACAGGTATGGGATGAGAATCAGTATTAATAAAACAAAGGTTATGCGATTTTCTAGAAAGAAAAAGGCTAAGCTAAACATTAAAATAGGAGGGCAAAAACTAGAGCAGGTAGAACAGTTTACGTATCTCGGTTGTAAGTGTTGTTGACCAACACGGTCAAAGGAGTAGGGACGTAAGGAGAAGAATTGCACTAGGCAAAGAGGCTTTCACAAGGAGGGAGTTGATGACAGGGACGTTGAGTAAGGATATTAAGAAAAGACTCGTAAAAACTTTAATATGGAGCATAGCTATTTACGGTGTGGAAACTTGGTCATTGAAGCAGGAGGAGAGACGTAGACTGGAGGCTTTTGAAATGTGGGTGTGGAGAAGAATGGAGAAGGTAAAATGGACAGAGAAGAAAACAAATGAGGAAGTACTTGGTATGGTGGGCGAAGAGAGGGGTTTGTTGGGAGAAATCCTATGGAGTCAGGAAAAATGGATGAAGGGCGTATTGAACGGCAGCGGGATGATGGAGACTGTAATAGAGGGGAAAATGTTAGGCAAACGAGGAAAGGGCTGGAACAGGATAGAGATGTTGGACGGGATGAAGGGAGGCAGGAAGTACACAGAGATGAAGAGGGAATTTTGCTGTAGAGTAGGATGCTGGGTTCTTTTGTTAGGAATCACAAAATGTTTATTTGGTATTTTTGTCCAACCAAAACTTGTCTTAACCGGTAGATTACCTAATAAAAAATTGCTTTGTTTCCGTTCACAGAGGACCTTAGGTAGGAGGAAATATTTAATGCACGTTAGGACCATGTTAATTGCTTACCTGCTTAAACGGGACAGACATTTGTTTCATGAGTCATGGTGAAAAAGTGTCACTGTGGGCTCAGAGGTGCGGCGAAATTTGATTCTACTCTAGCACGAAGTCCCTCATCTTTTGAACGAAGTATTATCTTTGTTAAGCTAATCCTTTCTCCTTAATACATAGAGTTTCTTCTAAAGAAATCGAATTATTTTTCGGCAACCGAGCCGAAATTTTTGAAGAAGTTAAATTCTCCTGGGATTCTAACTTTCTCCTAAATCTAAAACGGCACGTAATTGATGACTGCATTCGAAATACTAGTTTGCATGGGGAGGTATTATCTTCCTCTCTGGAGCGACAAAGTCTGCGTGATGAATAGGCAAAACACCCACATCTTTGATAGCGTTTTCTCTCGCGAGAATCGCGTTAGTGAGAGCATCGGCGACTCCTGAACCGGCATCTTACCATGGAGCAATTTGTCATTATTATTTTTTTGTTATTTTTACTTCCCCGCAACAATCTTGAGCCTCCACCATCTTTACTCGCTCCTCCGTTGCCTTCCTCATACACTTGGAGGGAATTGGGATGGGAGGGAAGGAGAGAGAGAGAGGGAGGGAGAGAGAGAGGGTTGGGGGGGGTGGAGGGCAGTATCGATTGCGAGCTGGTGCATCTAGCTTTTTCCTTTGCCCAGCATCTGCGTTCAGCCTACTTTCGGGCAGAAATCAATTATTCAGGGAGATGGAAGCAAAGTCGGTCCTCTTTACCTCCTCTCTCGCCACTCTTTCTTGTTCCGCATTCTCCGCTCTTTCTCCCTCCCTCCCTCCCTCATCCCCCCTCATCCTCGACTCATTTAGGTGAGCCACCATTGTTCAACCACCCGTATTTGCACCCGTACCAGTAATAGCGACAGCATAAGGGGATTCGCGACCGCTTTTATCGTTAGCGTCATTTGGTTTGGGTGATGCGATAAGGTGGAGTATTTATGGGAGGCAGGAGGTTGGTGAGAATCCCAACGCGGGCACATTCCTTTCGCAAATTGCGGGTCACGAGGGTTTTCCACTATCTTTGTCTTAACCGTCGAAAGGAGTTTGAAAGCGCTTCATGGCCGTCGTAGTGAAATGGTTTATGATGCGGAGAGAAATAGCATGCTGAATCTATTCACAAAGTCCGGATTTTCTCATAAAATATTCCTACGGATGATATCAAGGGTAATAATATCTTTACTAAATTGAAAGAACCGTAGTTTCTAGTTATTGCGTCGATTTCTGGGGTAGTTTTCTCCTGAGGGATGACGGAAAGTGGCAAGGAGTCCGTTCATAGGTAGGATTTCAAGGATCCGATCTAGGGTGCAGAAGACCTCAGTGGGTCAATCAATTCCGATGCATAATGCGTTAGGGTTCGCACCTTTCCAACATCCTCTTCTTCATGTCGTTTACTGCATCTGAACTGCTTTCGAAGCAGGATCTAAATACCTTTGAAAAATCATCCGCTACTGGGATCTGATGGCACTCGATTTCAGTGCACTGGGCGCAGTTGAAAAAGGAACTGCATTTTAATCGCTTTTCCAAGTGGAATCCGACCCAAAGGCGAATCAAAATACCACATTACCGATGGCAATCGAACATGACAAAGGAAGTGGGAAGCGAATGGCCTTAAGGCTGTGCTATCGAAATGAGTGGACCAAGAGGTCATGCAACTATGGTGACTGGTGAGTCAATTTATTGGTAAAACACTACGTATAGGCGTAACGTGCCCTCATCTAATATTAACGGGATGGACATTGTTAGACAAATATTGCCTTCGGGTTCAGTCTCCAACTATCTAAGGTGACCTCTTTGATAATGATTTGACCTTGTCCAGATTGCCCTGCTCATAGTTTGAAATGAGTGAAATCTATTTTTGTAATGTATAATAGTGGAATCTTTTTTGATTTCGTGATACTTTTCACATAATAATCCTTATGATTAAAGAATGGCACTGAACATTTCATTAAAATTACAACTTATTCAAAGAATGAAATTAGTGGGTATACGTTCAAATGCTTCAAGGCACCCTGAGGAAGGTTGAAGTGCAAGCAAGTCGGTTATTGCCTTTGATGTGATTGGATTTGATTGTTTAGACGTGTGGTGGAGGGCGTCGTCGGTCGTTTCTCTGTTGGTTGATTCTTTGGTTCTTTATGTTGATATCCGCCCGAGTAAAAAAATGAGTCTGAGTTGAATGTTGTTGAATATCTTAAGCAGCTATCGGAGGGAGGGTGAGCTATTGGCCTTGGGTGCCGGGATCGACACATCTCGGCACCCTGAGCTGCACCCAAGCTGTGTGACCTTTTGCTAGCCAGATCTTCGTGAGAACCTACAAGCGGCATCGGAAAATATGATCTAGTCGGAAGACCTCAACCAATTGTTAACTGGAAGGGAAAAATTGGATATTGTATTACATATTTCGATTTTTATAATTCAGAAGAAAGAGGATTAATACGGGAAAGTTATAAATAAATACAGAAAATCAAGAAATTATATCGTATTTCGCACAGCACGTAATAAAAAGTATTCCGTATACAGTAACTGCTTACTGTAATTTTAGTATAAATTATGCCAACCCGTACCTTCCTATACCCTTTACGCAGACCTATCAGTAGAGGCCATCATAGCAGACCAGGAGGTCGACTGCATTTGGTATAACTTGTTCCTTGTGCCAGGGTTACAGTGAAATCACATTAAGTAGGTGTCAAAACAATATAGTTAGCATGATGTAACAAGAATGAAGCAGCAGCAATATGTAGCTCGTAGAATAACATCGCAGACTATTCCAGGTAACAGATGAGGAATTAGTTGTATCCGAGAAAATCTGACGAGAGGCATTTCTGTCGCTTGTAATTCCTCAAACCCTCGTGGCCTCGGGAGCATCGAAATGAATCTCATTTTCTCTTTTGATTTTCTTTATTTTTTTTGCAGCTCTTGTTACTGAATTAGTCTTTCCCCCGGAGAACTTCATTTGCCATTTCCAAATATTCGAACGGAATGCCAAGTGAATGTCAAATTCGAGGAAAACACTAGACACGCAGAGGGAATTGACGCGGAGGTATAAATTACTCTCTTTTCCCTCACGCTTTGAGTACGCTATGTTTTTTTAATTTTTTTATATTGATTAACATTTTTTAATATTCCTAAGGCAAATTTTTTGCTCCATTTGTGTTTCCAATTTTGTAATTAATTGATGTAATTTGTAAGGATAATGTCCCTTTGAATGTCGAGGATCGGGTGAGTGGCTCAAATTATCATCATAAGCGTCTTTCAAAGGAGCCGTTTGAAGCTTTTCTTTTATTATCCATTTTTTGTGTGCGTTTGAAGCCCAGGGATCTTGTGAGCGAAGTGCATCGCCCTGCAACTACTTTGATCTTAATATTCATTCCTCTCTGCTTACGATGAAGTTTTTAAAGCCTTATTTCATAATCCCATTCCCTCTCCTCCGCCGCCTTAATTCTTTCAAAGTATTTTTTCAATTGAAGATAGGTTTAGGACGGCCCCTAGTGACTCAAGCCTTCTAAAAATTGCGTGTATTTCCTTTTTTTTTGACCTACATTTTTTTCTCCTTCAGTTCCACGCACATGCCATTCTACCGTCAAGAAAGTCCATTCCAACCTGTCCTTCGCTTACCTGCAGGTCTTCAGTTTGCCCTCAGCATCCCACCGCCTCTCAATATTTTAACCACCAATTATCTCTGTATTCTTCGGATTAAACATAGTAATTTCCTCTTTGCCCCAACAATATTTTGAACTTTATGGCTAGTCTTCGTCTCTGTATAATTATCTTTCCTCCGCTCTTTTCCAAACCAATTATCAGCTCGTCTGCGCTCATCCTCTCGTCTCAAAGGCCAGGTTTCGGATCCATTCATTAGCTATGCTCCTTGTTTAAATTATCGTCTTCCTTTACACAGCGTGCCTACGTGTGTCACCCTTCCTATCGCGGATTTTTCTTTCACCGACGCAATTATCTAGTTGTGTTCCCACTTCTACGCCTACTTTCCCCAAAATACATGCAACCCAAGAGTGTTTCCTTGCGAGAAGAATATTCTCATGCCTCATCCTTGGTTTTATACAGCATTTCCTTCTCGTATACGCCGCTCTGTTCGTCCTTTTACGCCGTCTCTCACTTTCTCATTATGTCCTCTCTAGGAACTCGATTCGCTCGGGCGTTAAACTTTCCTCCTCTCTTCTTCCGTCGCCCCGTGGGGGGGGGAGGTACCTTCACTGTCTCTTTCCCTCTCTCCCTCCCTCCCTCGGCCCCTCCCTCCATTCGTCCCCACCCCGCATCACACGCTGCGGAGGCGACGGGAGGAGGATTGGTGTCTCCCGGGTGAGCGCGCGAGTGGGCAGTTTTGATCTCCGGCTTATTGTTTATTTTTTACCGAGGGAGATGATAATCCCCTTTGCCCCGCCACCCTCGCATCCCTCTTCGCCCTCCCTCCTGTCAACGCCACCCTCTCTCTCCCGTCGCACCTCCTCGCGTAACTAGGCATGTGCCCACCTCCTCTGCCCCGACTCCCAACGCTTTTTGGAGCTCTTCCCAGAAATAAAAAATCCCCGTTCCCTGGTTTCCCTCCCTCTCCTATTAGGTGCTCGCGAAACAGTTGCGGTGGGAAGGAGTTATTTTTTTCTCTCTCCGAGGACGCGACGGGTGGGAGGAAGCGGAGACGCCTTTGTGCTCGCCGGCATCAAATTTGCACCCGGCTGCGTGAGAGAGCGAGGAGGGGGGAGGGGATAGAAGGGGGGTGGCGGAAGAGGGGGGAGATCTTTAATAAAAGATGCTTCTTGCGCACCGCTCTCCATTTAGGTGGCGGCGGAAGGAGCATCGCCTAGTCCTTCCCTTCACTACGTCCCGTGCGATGCTCTAGGGTGAGATTCCCGTTTATTCCTTTATGAATCGAAAATCACGGCTGTTTTGAGGGAGCGACATCTGATCCCAAATCCATGGCTCAAAATTTACACTTCAAAATTTGCGATTAATTGCGTGCCAATTTTTGTCGCTGGTCGTGAAAGTTGTCGTATTAGATTGGTCGCTACGCATTAAGAGCGAAACAACAATTCTGGGTAACTTTTTTTGCGGAAATAATTGCAGTGTCCTTACATAGTACTGTCAGCAAAGGATCATTTAGTTGTGTTGTACGTGAATGAGATGAAGAGAATAGTCAGGATATAATTTGAAGTTGAAATAAAAAGGGGATAGCTTTTATTTAAATTAGTTTCCCTTATATCTTTTTGATAACCAAAATTCTCGTTAAAATAGAAACTTGCCATCCAAGATTAACTTTTCGCTCTGTTTTTGATTCAATGAAGACCGACCAAATGTATCAAGGTTCATGTCCTCAGAAACGTTTTTCTCCACGCGTTACCATTCGTAGGTGCGGTTATGGTAGAATTAATCTCTCTAAATGATGCAATGTGCGTCGATCACTGCGAGATGCTCACGTAGGCGATACGGGGGGGGGGATTCTCTTTTCTTGCTTTTGGGTCCCCTGGCAGGGAAGTGCGTGCCTCCCACCCCTATTCCCCCCTTTTCCTCTCCACTTCCTCCCAATGTCTCCAAAAGAATAGCGTCGTCGGGATCACTGAAATGACGTCTCCGCGCCCCCTCTTACTGTTGTAGCATAGCCATTGACAACCTTAGTATTATTCTTCTGACTCAGTGCGGTCACTCCTTCCCCGCCGACGGAAAATCCCTCCGAGCGGCGAATTCGACGCCGGATGAAAAATGGCTCTGAAGCTGCGGCGCTCAAGCCGTGCTAAATCGGTGTCTTTCATTTTTTCCCGGCATCTGGAATGCTTTCCCACCCTTCCCCCCCCCCCCACCTTCTGCTCCCAACACTCCTCTTTGACCACGTCTCCCACACCCTCTCGTGTACGAGGGAAAGACGAGAAATGGGGTGAAAAACTTGATCGCTATGACATATCGGGTCGAAAGTCTCTGCACCCGTTTTAATTGGAGTGCCATATGTGGGCCTTAGATGTGACTACCGGAAGTATTGTGTCCGCTCTAGTGTGAGGTATTTTCTTAAAAGAATGATTTAATTTGACTCCTTCTTGAACCAGCTGGTGCTTTGGCCAGTGATGCTAAAGAGAGAATCTTAAGGAAAATAAACCGCTCTGCAAACTTAATTATTGATCCTTTTTTAGGGACGAAATTAGTTACGACGGAATCTCGTTCCGACGATTGGAAAATTTAATATTGCCCAATTTTCTCAAGGCGCAAAACGCAAATCCCCCTTGATGACTTGTGGCCAACGTCCTATACCATACGGCACGGACGGAGAAATAGTTTACTTGTATTTATCTGCACATGTTGACACTATATAATCATGCATGTGTATTATTATTTCGTTATGAGCTCATGCTCTTAATTATCGAGCAGTGTGTAATATTACTAGTGTTACTGGATAAATATCTAAACTGATATTTCGCTAGAATCTCTGGCACCATGGCTACAGGGCATGTTGGGAAATTTCAAACAATAGTGTTTCCGTTTTACTTTAATGCTAAGACACGATCTACATATTCGTATATTTTCCCAACCTCTTCACCCTCCTCTCAAGTCCGTACGCCATGTGAGGCCCGTTGAAATGCGATCGGAAGATATTGCATTTTTACCGAAATTTGCATATCTTTTAGTTTGGATAGTATATACATGGAATGGAATTGTTACGCCAATAACGATAATCTTTTTCTCGCAGCTGTGTTGTCATGATCAGAATGACGTGTGCCTTGTTTATGAGAATCACCCAGGGAAGGTATGTGAAATAATCTCCATGGAAACTCGATATAGTATTTACGTGAAAGAATTGTAATATTGCGTGCGAAAATCTCTATTCGAAATCCCCTTTCATATGAATATGTACGCAATGACCATAATATATTTTGAATGAATTATTTATTTTATTATGAATATATTTTGTGACCCCCTATTTGATATTCTATGCTATTATAAATTTACTACAGAGAATGGGACACCTTCTCAAATATCTTGATGATACCATCTGCTGAATTGATATTATAACGGGAATACGGGTCATGAGTTCATCTAGAACTTCTAGCGTAGCTGTAGCCTTATAAAGATGAGCCTAAAGCAAGAACCGTGAGGTTTAGTAAACCATGACTATGTATCTATTTATAGTTTTCGCCTACGAATTGAAGTCGAAAGTATATTCCTAAGTTACTTGGTCATTATATCGATTCGATTTCAAAAATTTGCATTGAAAACCGTCATTGAAGATTTCTAAATGAATGACGTCACGTATTGTAATCTAAGTATTTATCTAATGCAAACGTTTACTTTTCCGGTACTCAAACTTATTATTACAAGAATCGAGCTGAGGAAAGGGAATTTATTTGCGACCTCTTAGGAAAGCAATCATTCTATGATGCTGAAATCGACTGAATGTGACTGTTTGGCCTTATATGTTATGCTGATGCTTTTAAATTAATATTTTTGTGAATTTTAATTTATGTCTATTTTTGAATTCCAAGAAGTCTTCTCCAATATCCTACATGGACCTCATGATGAGTGTACTGTTTCATACTGATATTGATATGAAGTTGAACAATACGATTTCATTGTAATATTTGCGACTTAGATAGCGATATCGACATGAGAGAGAAAATTAAAACGCCGTGTGCTTCATGAGGAGGGGGGCTTTCTAATTGAGGAAGGGGAACGCGCTGGTAGTGACTCATGCCGTCTGGGGCCTGCAGTTTTCATTCCCCCCTTGTTTCACGTATTAGTTGCTGTAAAAATTTGCAGCGTAAAATATGATTCAGAAATTGGTATCATGATGAATCTCAATCGATCGCAAATTTGAACGCACTTCCAGCAGTCAATGTTTCGTATGGGACCACCGAAAAAGCGATGCCAGAATTATAAAAATAGCTGATAATATAACAGAATAAATTTTGGTAAATTTTAACAGGTAAATATAACAAACGATTTTCGCTTTTCTCAAAACTTTTCATGGTTATGGGTTTCACTTTTTAAAATTTCTTCAGTGTGAAGATATGCGAAAAAAGCGTTCTAAGATTTTGAATACATAATCACTTCATTTTTCCCTCCCAGGGTTTCAAATCGATGATGAAAACACATCGAAACCTGGAATGTGGACATTAAGAATGGGCCCAAGTGAAATTACAGATTGAAGAATGGTGTTTCCCTTTTTCGTGTGTGTGATGAGGCTATATTTTCTCAAACATTGACGAAATCTAGCGCCTGTTTTATGCAATATCAGGCGAGAAATTGAGGATCTCGGAAAATTTTCCCTTTTCGTCGTAATCTTCTCGAAGTGAAAATTTTGGATATCAAAATGATTGTTTCAGTGTTAATTCTCGGAATAGAACAAACCAAAATACGATGCGTATCATTTTGAAATCACCTGCCACTCATAATGAATGGAATGTAAAAGTTAAACCTCCAAACTACATCATGCATAATTTCTGCCCCAAAGGTAATTCAGTTTAATGAAGTCTGCGTTTTTGAAACGAATATCCCCCAGTCCTGTCTACGAAACAAGTTCCTCGCGGCATTTTCCCTCATTTAAAATTTACCGCAAGAAGTTCTATCCGCCCGCGACTGACTTGGTACTTTTCTTCGTCCTTTTTTTTTCAAGACTCCAAAGTTCCTTCACCCCTAATTTTTCTGACTTCTCTTGCTTGTGACGCCCTACACTCCCTTGCCTTTTATTTTTCTTTCCCTCTTACTCAACCCTCCCTCCTCCCGTGCCACTCTTTTGGCGGAGGTTTTACCATCCTCCTAAACGGCAAAAATATTCGCAATACATTTGCGTATTCTTTGGCCATGCGTGAAATGGGTTAATTGACCTCGGTGAATGATTTCTACTTTACCTAACGAATGTACCCCTCAGGGTTGTAGATGCCAAGAGCCACATGCATGTAATAATTGTGAAGAAGATCTCGTCTGTACATAATTGCTCGATGAAGTGTAATTGGAGATAATTAGACAAGTTTCAAGCCAGAGAAAAACAATCTTTATTCCCATTTTATCACAAACTGTCGAAAGCCTAAATTAATTCATTCTCTACGAAGAATCAAGGCTTTTTCATTGTACTTCGTTGGAATAATAGCCAAGGAAACTTTTATAGCACGATGCACCCTCATTCTTCTAAACTTCTATGAAAGTAAGAGTAGATAGTGCCGAGCGATGACATCAAAAATAGTTCCTTTTTGTCAGAGAGGGTCCCCTGAATAATACATATGTACGTGTAACCACTTTATTTTGGATGCTTATCCATACTGAATTGGCTATGAACAAATATTGTTCCCTTATTAAAAAGCAAGTGTGGTGGATTGTTCTACTATGTATTATTTACAGACCTCATGGTCCCTCCGTTCTGTTTTCCACCCAGTTTGTGTCCGAATTGATTTAACCCTCTTGTTTCATTCCTTCTCTAATGCTTGGGCTCCTTTCGCAATCCTAGCCAGCTCACCTTTTTCCCTTAACTCTCCCCTCCGCCCTCGTGATATATATATATATATATATATATATATATATGCTTTCATAGACGTAACACGGAAGTGCCGAATAGTACAATACACAGTAACACATAATATAGAAACACAAAAAAAGAGAACACTCACACGTATTTTCTTGATATTTCGACGGAAACAATCCGTCTTCCTCTGAAGATGTAGAAGTAATGACTGCTGGAATTGTTGAGGTGAGGGGTGCGAGAGAAAGGGAAGGGGGCCAGGGGAAGGGGAGAACGGGAGGCGAAGGAGGAGTGGAAGGAATGGTTGGGGAGAGGAAAGGGAGAGGGAAGGGGTGGAAGTAACAGTTTTAGGCCACTCCCATCAGTGAACGACATTGAGGCCCGGATGCTGATAGGCCATACAGATGTAAATGAAAGCCAATTCAAGGGTTTTTAATTCTATAGGGTTATCGGATGTGGGAAGGGACGCTAGGACGGAAACATTGTAACACTGGTTGAAGGGGGTATTATGATGGGAAGCATGTTTAGGGATGGGGAGACCCGCGGACGGGGAGGAGGGATTGCACGAGGCGCGGTGGTTATTAATCCTAATGTTAAGTGGTGTGGAACATTGGCCTATGTAAAAGGACGGGCAGAGTTTACAGGTAAGAAGATAAACAACATTCTTGGAAGTGCAAGAGGAATAGGGGAAGGGCGGGAGAGAGTTGAATGGTGGGATGGAGTGGGGTGGAGTGGTGAAAATAGGGCAGGTTTTGCATCTTGCTCGATGACATGGAGTGGGTATGGCTCTGGGTGTGTGAGGGGATTTTGAGAGTGGCCTGGTGGATTTGAGGATATCTGCTAGGTTGGCGGGACGTTTGAAGGTGACAGAGGGGCAATTGGGGAGAAGGTTGGAGGAAGTGTTGTGATTTTTGAGGATGGGGAATAGGTCTTTGAGGATGACTTTGAGAGACTGAATGCCTGGGAAGTAGGTAGTACAGATTGAGAGAGGCTGGGAGTCTGTGGTTGACGCAGGCTTGGGGGTGTAGGAATGTTTAAGTATTTTTTTTATGGAGGAGAGAATCAGGGTATCCTCGTTGGAGGAGGGAGTGGTGAAGGTTGTTAAGGTATTTGTTAAGGGATTCGGGATGGTTGCAAATGCGGTGACCGCGGATAGAAAGAGAGTAAGGGAGGGAGCGCTTGGTATGGGAGGGGTGACAACTGCTGTAATGAAGGTATTGCTGCTTATTAGTAGGTTTGGTGTGAACAGAGGTAAGGAATTTGTTGTTGCTGAGGGAAATATTAACATCGAGGAAGGTAATCTGAGAGGATGAAATGGTCGAGGTGAAAGACAAAGATGAGGAATCATTGAGTTTGGAGATGAAGGAATTGAGGGAATCTATGCCGTGTGGCCATAGTAGAAAGATGTCGTCAATGTATCGGAGCCACAGGAGAGGTTGCAGAGGATAGTTGGAAAGGAAATTCTCTTCCAGGACACCGAGGTGGAGGTTTGCATATGAAGGGCTGAATCTGCTACCCATGGCACAGCCCTTTATTTGGAGGTAATGGTTATTGTTGAAAGAAAAGGAGTTGCGGGTGAGAATGAAGTTGGAAAGATCAATGAGAAAATCGGTACTGGGGGTTTGAGGGGTAGGGCGTTTGGAGAGGAAGTAACGTAGGGAAGAAAGGCCTTCTTGGTGAGGAATGGATGTGTATAAGGAGGTGACATCGATTGTAGCCATAGTAATTTGGGTGTCAGGAGGGAGTGAAGTTGAGTGGAGCAATCTGAGGAAGTGGTAGGTATCTTTGATAAAGGAGGGTAGGGAGTGAACTAAAGGTTGGAGATAGTGGTCCACGAAGGCGGAAATTCTTTCGGTCGGAGAGCTACGCGAGGAGACTATAGGGCGGCCTGGGTTGTTGGGTTTGTGGATCTTAGGAAGGATGTAGAAGTGAGGGGTGTGAGGTTGGGAAGGGGAAAGGAGGGAGATGTCCCTGGGGGAAAGATTCTCCTTAGGGCCATTGTTCAGTCATTACTTCTACATCTTCAGAGGAAGACGGATTGTTTCCGTCGAAATATCAAGAAAATACGTGTGAGTGTTCTCTTTTTTTGTGTTTCTATATTATGTGTTACTGTGTATTGTACTATATATATATATATATATATATATATATATATATATATATATATATATATATATATATATATCAGCCCTCCCCGGACTACAACCTTGACGTGGTGGGAGGGCTTGTGCGTCCCGATGACCCCTAGAGCTGTGCTGGCGGGGGTAATAATAATTGCTCCTGGTAGGGTCACCCATGCCAGATAGGTCGAAGGTTAGGAGCCAGACGAAAGTTTGTCCTCGCAGCGTCTGTTCCCCAGTGAGGCGGCTGCAATGGCGTAAGACCCCAGTGGGGCGGCCAGTAAGTGATGGTGTCACGTTAAAAACACTATTAAGGAAGGCAACGGGAAACCACCTCAATCATCATTCCCAAGATTTAAATGATGGACAATAAAGATATTTTGAGTCCTAGCAACTACGGGGCTCGGCCAAATCGGCCGTTTGTCGTGGCGGCAGCGGGGAAGGCAAGGCTTCCGCGGTCGTCATCCCACGAAACCCTTGCAAGGGAAAACCAGGACAGGAGGGCAGAAGATGCAGGAGAAGAAGACCAAATTAGTCAGAATAGGAACGTGGAATGCTAGGACAATGATGAGGACAGGGAAATTGGAGAATGTTGAGCGAGAGATGGAAAGGGGAAAAATAGATATTATAGGTCTATGCGAGGTGAGATGGAAGGATAGCGGGGATAACTGGAGTGATAATCATAGAAACCATTACAGCGGCGGGGACGAGAGCCAACGAGGGGTTGCCATAGTATTAAATAAAGAGGTAGAAAGAAGCGCAGTAAACATAGAGCAGGTAAGGGATAGATTATTTCTAGTAGAGATAAAAGCAGAACCAATGAACTTGGTTATTATTCATATATACGAGGATCATCCGGAAAGTAGTACCCGTTCGTGCCGCATAAAGTGCTGACGACGCGAGTAGCCGCTGGACGAGGTCAGATAGCTTCAGTGGCTTGTCTGCCTTCTCTGAGCCAAGTTGCGTGACGCTAGCATTGCCTGTGTTGTTTCTGTGATTGTTTACAATGTTTAAAAAAATTGAGAACGCCGCCAGTTGTGAAGTGAGGGCAGTGATTAAATTCCTCAATGCAAGAAACGTTCACCCATGTGATATTCATCGCCAATTAAAGGAGGTGTATGGAGACAATGTAATGGACGAGTCGTCTGTTCGGCGGTGGTGTCGCAACTTCAACATGGGGAGGGGGAACACACACGACGATGAGCGTTCGGGGAGACCGTCTGTCATTACAGACCAACTGGTGAGCTCAGTTGCCGAATTCGTGAGGAACGATCGGCGCGTCACAATTGATGACATCTGTGAGCATTTTCCCAATGTTTCTCGAACAATTGTTCATGAAATTGTTAAACACCATCTGCATTATGCAAAAATTTGTGCAAGGTGGGTCCCTCGCGTATCTCAATGAGCTGGCGGCGAAGGACTATGCAGCAGGAATACAGAAACTTGTCACACGTTATGACAAATGCCTTAATTTGCTTGGAGATTATGTTGAGAAGTAGTTTAAAGTATCCTCTTTCAAATAAAATTTTTTATGTTTGTTAATATTTACTTTTGTGTCTTTATTTCACGAACGGGTACTACTTTCCGGATGACCCTCGTACATGCCACCGAGCAACCATAAGGAAGAAGAGGTCGATAGGATATACGATCAGTTAGAGGACATAATCGCGTGTGTTCCCGCAGGGAAACATTTGATAGTGATGAGGGATTGGAATGCGACGGTAGGCGAAGGAAGAGATGGTGTCGAGGTCGGGGACTACGGTTTAGGCACGAGGAATGACCGCGGGGAGAAAGCAGTTGAGTTCTGCAGGAGACAGGGGCTAGTCATCACCAACACTTGGTTTAGACACCACAAAAGACGCAGGTATACATGGAAAATGCCAGGTGACTCAGAAAGGTATTAGCTAGATTATATCCTGGTTAGACACAGGTTTAGGAACAATGTGATATATTCGCAGTGTGATATATTTGTCCAAAGTCAAGACTTTGGACAGTGCCTGGTGCACATTCAACTTCCAAGTTCAAGTGCCCCATTTGATTTTCTCCCCGTTGATGGTCACCTGGTGACCGAAATACCGGTATAGGAGTTCTTCGTAATTATTTTTATTGGCCTTAGGATCTTCTTCCTTGAGATTATTTCATTAATGATGGTAAAAAGCCAAGTATTATCGAAGAAAAATGGGAAAGTATCAATAAAGGGTTATCGAAAGCCGCAAAAGACACTATTGGAACCGTTAATGCGAAAAGGACTAGGAAACAATGGATCATGGATGAGATTATTACAAGGATGAGCGGAGAAATGGAAGAATTTAAATGCAGAGTTAGGCAAAATGAAGTACAAAGAATTAAACAATAAATTGAGGCAGGTGATAAATAAAGCAAAAGAAACTTGGTGGAAGACGCAGTGCGAGGATATGGAAAGTCTGCAGAGGAAGGGTGAAATTGGTGCCCTGTATAGCAAAGTTAAATCGTTATCGAGAAGTAAGAAAGGGAGATCTATGCTAACAGTTAGAGATAAGGCGGCTAAGATGAAAGTTGACACTGGAAGATCCAAGAGAGATGGAAAGACTATATAGAAGAACTGTAAAGTAAAGAACTTCGACCGACAAAGTTAGACATTGAAAAGGATCATGACGTAGAGGAAGATAGCTTAAGTCCAGGCATACTCGACGATGAGATAGAAATGGCATTAAGGGAGATGAAACCAATAAGGCCATGGGGGTGGATAACATTCCCGCGGAACTATTGAAATGTTTAGGAAAATGTGGGAGGAAGAGACTATATGGGCTGATCCGTAGTATTTTTGAGGAAGGAATCTGGCCGGAAGACTTTTTGAGATCAGTTTTAGTTCCTATTCCGAAAAGGGTAAAGGCTACATCATGTGAGGACTACAGGACAATAGGTTTGATATCCCACGCAGCTAAAATTGTTCTAAGGATCAATAACAAAAGGATAGAGAGTAGGGCAAATGATTACTTAGGGGATGATCAGTTTGGGTTTAGGAAGGGGAGAGGTACGCGTGACGCCATTGCAGTAAGGAAATTATTAATCGAGAGGAATATAGAACACAACCAGGAGGTATTTGCCTGTTTCGTAGATTACGAAAAAGCGTTTGATAGAGTGAATTGGGAAAAACTAATGAGTATATTGCAGAAAAAAGGAATTGATTGGAGGGAAAGGAGGCTAATCCGCAACCTGTACTTGTCTCAGACTGCTCGGGTGCGGGTGGGAAACGGGGAGTCCGGTTGGGCAGTGTTAGGAAGAGGTGTAAGGCAGGGTTGCCCATTATCACCGTTGCTGTTCCACCTGTATGCAGAGGAAATGATTAAAGAGGCATGGGAAGAACTGGAGGTAGGAATGAAGGTAGGCGGGGAATTCGTAAAATCAGTTAGGTTTGCAGATGACCAAGCTTTAGTTTGTCAGTCAGCAAAGGGGTTGCAAGCATTGCTGAGTGAATTGGAAATTCAGTGCGACAGGTATGGGATGAGAATCAATATTAATAAAACAATGGTAATGCGATTCTCTAGAAAGGAAAAGGCTAAGCTAAACATTAAAATAGGAGGGCAAAAACTAGAGCAGGTAGAACAGTTTACGTATCTGGGAAGTGTTTCCGACCAACACGGTCAAAATAGTAGGGACGTAAGGAGATGAATTGCGCTAGGCAAAGAAGCTTTCACCAGGACGGAGTTGATGACAGGGACGTTGAGTAAGGATGTTAAGAAAAGACTCGTAAAAACTTTGATATGGGGCGTAGCTATGTACGGCACGGAAACGTGGTCATTGAAGCAGGAGGATAGACGTAGACTGGAGGCTTTTGAAATGTGGGTGTGGAGAAGAAAGGAGAAGGTGAAATGGACCGAGAAGAAAACAAATGAGGAATTACTTGATTTGTTGGGCGAGGGGAGGGGTTTGTTGGGAGAAATCCTATGGAGGCAGGAAAAGTGGATGAAGGGCGTGTTGAACGGCAGTGGGATGTTGGAGACTGTAATAGAGGGGAAAATGTTGGGCAAACGAGGAAAAGGCCGGAACAGGATCGCCGAAGAGCGTTCCATTTTGAAGATTTTATATATATATATATATATATATATATATATATATATATATATATATATATATATAAACCATAAACACAGTAATCAACCCAAAGGTCGGTTTGGTAGGTAGGTAGGTAGGTGATGGTTCACCCAGCACTAAGCCCTATACGGCGTGTGAAAATTCACACATCAGGGTAGGGAGGCAAGTTCCTTTCCCTGTGCCGGTTATGGTTTCCCAGGAAGACCTGGTACCCGAAAAATCACATAGCTTGGATGGTGCTGCAGGTGCCCAGAGTGCCTTGCCCGGGATTGAACCCGGGCCCCTCCGGTTAATAGTCCAACGCTCTACCTCTTGGACCACCGCGACCCACATATATTACTTGAGGTGAGTCTTACTTGAAGAAGGCGTCGGAGAAGGCCGAAAGCTCAAACATTTTACCGTGAGTGTCCTTTTAAATGTTACTATTTTATTTGTGTTCTATTGTGCCGTCTCATTAATATACTGCTCGTTTGAGTGTTTCCGTATAATCGAGATATGTTTATATATATATATATATATATACGATACATATATGCGATATTTTATATATATCGTTCTTCAATGCGTACGAACATATCCCTCGCCCGTCCACCTGCCCGCCCTTAATATCTCTCCGTGCCGCCGGCCGGCCTCTCCCTCCCTGCGGATCGCTTCGGCCTCTTCCACCCCGCATGACCCCCGGCTCCCGACGGCCAGGATTCCTCTGATGGCACGCCCTACTTGTCAAAATCAATAACCAGTACCCTGTGTGTGTGTGCATCACGTGCATTCAAAATGAAGACGGCAAGAAGGGATCGCTGGCCGCGTGAAAGGGATTAATTGACCGTTTAGTAGTAAAGATGGCAGGTGTGCGCGCCCAAAGCGGCATCCTCCTCCCCAGACCGAATGGGTGCACGCGGGACAGATTTCGGCCGTTGGTGGCGGGGCGGCGTAGCCGTGTTTGGGGGAAGGGGGCATGGAAACTCCGGGCCGAGCGAGCCGATTCCATCGGTGACTCTCGTGATTTAATTTTTTTTGGAAACGCTGCTTGATATTTGTTCCGAGAATTTCCTTGGAGCAGTCGCTGTTTGGAGTGCTTGCCGACGGAAAATAGGGCGAACTTATCGTGCTAATACGGTTATTTGTCAGGTATTGAAGTCACCTTCGTTAAATTGATTCCGTCGAGACTGCGTTTATTAGAACCTTGATTTTAAGTCATTGCTATTACTAGTCTTTTTTTTAATTTGAGATTATATTGAAATATAGTGAACGTGAAAGTGGCTCCGGCTAGGGCAGTCTTTACTTTGATGCTTCGAGGATGTAGCTGATGCCAAAAATCTAAATCTGTATAAAGCCGCGTGCATAGACTTATGCAAAACATCCGCCTCATAATTTGGAAACCCTGTTCGTAATCCCAGTCATATCAACTGTTTTTCTCGCCGCAAATCTCTATTTGTTTCTGCAATATTCTTTAATTTCATTTCTTTAATACTTTTTCTGTCGTTCCCACCAATCATGACTTATGGATTCGACGCACCATGTAGGGCTTAGCATTGGGTGAACTCTATCCTCAACTATCGAACCGACCTTCGTGTTGATTAGGGTGTGGTTAAATGTAGAATCAGTTTTTCGAGTATATATAACACCCAAGTTTTCTGTTAATGTACCCTGCAATGTATGCATGATTTTCGGCTGGTCCTTACGGTTTTGAATGTGAACCCTGTCATCTTATTTTCCGTTTCGGGGTAACAATAGTTGAACCGCTTGTCCAATGGTTTCCATCTCCCATTTTTACTTCCCTCGCTGCGTTAATATATTTTTTCTGTCGATGACTGAGACGCACGGCCGAAGGTGATGGCGAGCACAAAGGTTTGATGATATCGCCAATCATAAAATAATAAATTGAAATAGGTCTGAGTGAGGGCGTCTCAGTTTTGGTCCTCGCAGACTCCGGCGCACTCCTTGGGAGATCTAAGTTCGTCCCAAAAAAAACCAAACTGGTGGGTAGTAAAAAATGGGATCAGCGTGTTCGGTTTCACTCGAGCAAATATCGCAGAGTGGGCCTAAAGGGAGGAGGATACGTACGTAAAGGGGGGGTCGAGTGATTGGACTCTTCCCCTCTCCGTCCCGGCCCTCGCCCTCATCCCGTCCACGGCGTCAATTTCACGTATTGCATTTCCCGAGAACGTATGCCGAGGGGGAAAAAATCTTCCCATCGCGCCGTCCTCTTTAATGTTGCGCTTTGCTCCTTCCGTTTCGCGCGAGAGAGAAAAAAGCTTTGAGAATAAAAAGAAAGAAATGTGAGGAAAAAATCATAAAGGTACCCTTCCGTCATCTGCCACCCCACCCCCCATTTCCCTTTGCCCTTTTTCTTTACTTTCCTCTCCCCGTCCCTCTATCCTTTTTCCCTTCCTCCCACCCAACCCTTCCTCCCACCCACCCCTTCCTCTTCCACCCAACCCTTCCTCCTCCTCCCAACCCTTCCTCTTCCACCCACCCCTTCGTCCCCGCTCCCTCCCGCCGCCTTCTCCGAAGGCACTGCTCCCCGGGATTTTTCTCGAATGTGAGAGGGATTTTTGAGGGGAGTAGGAGTTGACACTTTTTGACCTACTGCACTTCAAATGCTTACTCCGGATAAATATTATGTTTTTTTTTCATATTTCGTCATACACCTTTTTTTCCGGTTGACGAAGCTACTCCCGGAGACGTTCCTATTTCCCATTCACTTTTTATGCCCGATCCCCGTTCGAATGTGTCCTTTTTGCTACAGGAAAAAATAAAAAAGTATCTTAGCATTGTTAGTTTAGAGGTTTTATTTGTCCGAATTTGTGGTTTTTCTTTATTTTTTTACGTTCTAGGCGGTGCGAAATTTTTATTTTCGGGCGCAAAATAGTCATCATCCACTTGAAAAATGGCAGCTGGCCTGTTATACAGGGTTCGTCCGGAAAATAAGTGTACTGAGCTCAGGAAAAAAAATTTATTACACTTTTACATATCTTAAGCTAATATTCCTCAAAATAGGACCCTTGTGAGTCGATACACTTGTTCCAGCGGCGTTCCCATTCCTGGAACGCTCCCGCGAAGGCATCATCGGGAACCTCTCGAAGACTCGTCGTCGACCTCTTCTCTGCCCTCCACGAACATCTTGTGCCACCGAAAGATCATGTTTCTGGACATGGCTGACTCCCCGTAAGCCTGGTTAATCATACCGACAGTTTCGGTAGACGATTTCCCAAGCTTTACCGCAAATTTGATGGAATAACGCTGCTCCAAAAACTTCGGCATCGCGTTCCGTGACGTGGGTCGAGCGTGGAGGTTGGCGTTAACAGAGCTCCTCACTACACCACAGCTCAGAGCCGACTGCCTTTTTGAGCGTCGCTTGCCAACATACCCCCCTCCAATCGCAGCCCGTCAGAGCGGTGCTGGGCGCGCCTGGAGCGGCGCGCCCAGCCCAGGAGTCAGTACACTTATTTTCCGGACGAACCCTGTACGCCTCCGAAATTAAAAATCTCATTTTTTTCTGACGGAAGGAAAACCTTATCCACCTAGGCGAGGCTCAGTCTTGGACCAATTTAAGATTTTTAAATAAATTCGGTGGGGTTTCGTCCCGGTCCGGTGCCGTTATTTGTTTTTGAGTAGATATTCGGGTGTCCGTTGAATCGCGAGAAATACTACGCCTGCCGCTGGTGGGAAAAGGAAGGCGTGGTGCACTCACCTCTTGCGTCTTCGAAAGGTGCAACTTTGTCTCTGAACCCTAAAACTTCGTTCAAGTTTGACTAGTCCGTTCAACGGAAGCAGGAGCTCATGTATCGCCCCGCCCCCCAAGTAAAAATTCACTGTGCAACTTCTTCCAGTGAAGTCACGCACACATTTCAGTCGTGCACGACTAACTCGGTACGTTACTCAAGATTGCATTTTTTCATATATTTATGTATGCCCGCTCTTCTGAGACTTTATTCTAATATAGTATATCTTAAACCCCGACGCTGATTAGAAGGTGATACGCAGGTATATTTGAATGCTAAATACTCCTAATTAAGATAAGCAGCTCCTCGTACAATGCTAAGATTGCCTTAATAGTGTTATTGGACTGTTTGAAGACAAGGCCGAAGATCACTCGCTGCTCCTGTTGATTGTAATACAATCTTACGTAATTTTTTTGAACGAGGTTACTTTTGGGATTATTTTATAATTATATTAACCCCCCTCGTCCGAATATGATTGGAGGAATCATGGATGAATGATTGAAGAGTTTAACCGTAGAATCGGTATGCTATAAAACTGATTTTTTTTGTCCACGAGCATTATACCCAAGATTCTATTCAATAAATTTTTATTCAAGCAATCGTTAACAAGAAGTGTGCGTAGGCTGGTGTTAAATACTCATTTAGGAATGCTAAAAGCTCTTCGTGAATGTTGCTCTATTTGTTGGAATCATGTAGTTTCAAAATTTCTAGGATGATATATTCCTTTTGACGAATCATCGTTCTCTGCCTCGAAACATGTCGGTGGCCTAAAAGGGCACCATGTAAATTCAAATTGCGCATTTCTGTCACGAATCTGTCCCATTCAACAGTTGCAACAATAAGACTAAATGTTTAATTGTATGAATCTTCAAGGCTATGCACCAAATTTTAAAGAAATTATGTCAAACAGAGTAGGTTACATACTAGTATATTTTTGCTTAACATATCCATAAAAATATGACATCATTTAGATACCGCTATTCGTTCTTGTAACAGCAAATCTCTTGCAAGCTAGTACAATTCACACAACCCTATACGAGTAAAGTTAGTGATCTGAATAAACATACCTGCCAATTTTCCTTTACTTAAGTATGATTTAATACGACCTAGTTTTCAATGTACATAAGACACATCACTATCAGGTCACCTGATGTGTTAAATTTGACTTTAATAGATGAAAAAGTAGTCATATTTATTTAAATAAGTGATATGTATCAGTTCCTCACTACAGCGCCAATTTGTCGTGTATAACCTTATTTTCGATTATTCATTTTACGAGAAAAAATATAAAATATAAAATTACAACGCTCTATAGTCAACTAATTGTCGCATTTTCGTGATCACACATAAGTGTCAAGAAGAGAGGGTTCTCGTGACAAAAATTGGTTAAATTATTTTGTGCATTTTACGATATCACGCGAAAATATAATTGCAAAAAATCACGAGCTTGAGAGGGCCAGTGAAAATATAATGCGCTTCAAAATAAATGTATTAAAAAACTTTTTAGCTTAAGTACAATTATAATACTTTGGGATACCTTATTTTTGAAACAGTACGTATAGTTGATACATTGATTTAATTTCTTAAATATCACGGTATATGTTTATAATGATAACTCTTTAGGTGGCAGAGCGACTGATTATAATTATTACATTTAATTACATATTTTTCGATGGAACATCAAAATTAAATGGTAGTATTTTTTCATTTCGACATTTTTCAAAAATATTGGCTCCCAGGAACTTGATAGGCTGAAATAAAACTGTGGGAAACAGATCCTTCAGCAACGGTCGCGCACTGTCTGCGCACAACGCGGCCGACGAACAATTTCCGCACCGACAGTTTATTATCGACTTTGAAGTAACTGATAATTTTTGTGAAAAACCACGTGCACTGACATTTATTTAATTTTCAAAATGTTCATGAATGAAATTTCTAAACCGCTCTACACGTTATTGTCACATCGGAATCGACGCGACGTGAGAAAGAAAATCTCCGCTAAGCTCTCCGTTCAACAGTGTCGGGGGGATTGTGACCTCATTTTGTAAATGTGGCCATTTCTAATTGGAAAACATTGCGATCCCCGAGTTGTTTCCACGCTCATCAATCATGCATGCAATTCATCGGCATTCATGTCTTGGTGCAGATCTTACTTATCATTTATCAATCCTCCTCTTGTACCCGGAGGAGACAAGACGGTTTCCATGGGATCCTGCCCGCCTCTCGATGGATTACTCCCCATCTGTTTGGGGCCCAACAACTGTCGGGCCGTCGAGTCGATTCAAGTTCTTTTTAACTTCGCCATTCAATTTATATCTCCAATTTGTCGCATGAAATCGCAGTGTGTGTGTAAGCGTGAGAGAGAGAGAGAGAGCAAAAATAAACTGTCACCTCAGCCACGCTTTGAAACGAAGAGCGATGCTCAGTTTGGGCGAGGCCCATTCAGCGTTGCCCTGGGATTTCTCTCGTGCCATTGGACAATTCTCTGTTGCCTCCTGTCCGCATCCTTGTCTTATCTCGCTTTCACCGCCAACTCGACTCCCTTTCCTCGGAGGTCTCCCAATCCGATATTCTAGAAATAGGTCTCCCGGTGGGTGGTTTCCCCCTAGAGTGTTCCAAGTCGCGAGGAACGCGGAATATCATGCAGATTTTGGTATCACGAGTCATTTAATGATGTAATGGGATAGTAGGTCAGCGTCTGTGTTACCCTTACTTATGTCAAATAAAATTTTATTATTTTTATCGAGGAGACGTGGTGGTCCAGTGGGTGGGACGCTTGGTTATGGACCGGAGGACCGGGTGCTATTCCCGGAAATGCCTCTGGGCACCCTCGGCTTCACCCGAGCCATGTCATTTTTTAGATACCATATCTTCCTGGGAAGCCATAGGTGACAAAGGGAATAGAACTGCTCCCCTAAAATAAACACTTATTCCCTCCTCATCCTCTTCACATCCTTTTGCTTTACGTTCTCCCATTATCGCAGTGCTCAGCATTTCATCGCCTTTCAAAACGCTCTGCAATAATTTATCCTGCCGTCTTTGGATTTCTCCCAACCATCCCCTCTCTTCCTCCACCATTCGCAGAACTTCCTCGTTTGTTTTTCTTTCTGTCCTTTGTCCATCCTTCTCCACTCAAAAAAGATAAATGAAACATCCTAAGTATAGAGGTGGATCGCGAATTATAGCTTTCAATTTCTGTTGGGGGAGTTTTTCCTCTGGCGAGTAAAAATATCCCCTAATTTTGTTGAAATATAGCTAAAGCATTATTATTTAAATTAATAAAGTTTCGCGTTAATTGCTGGAACCAATGCATATATATATATATATATATATATATATATATATAGTGAAAATCGAAAATGTTCTTTCATAAATAAGGAGCAGCACAATTTTTACGATGCATTAGCAACTATTGCTCTCTTCGGAAAATTACACACTGAACATAGTCTGAACCAGTAGGTCCGCTAAAGCTTAGCATATTAAGAATGCCAAAGAAAAATAATTCTCTTCGTAGAAAGAACGTATAGCTATTCAACACTATAAGTAATAAACAGATTTCAATGATTTTATAACAAATCATTATGTTCCTACACTCTATATCTTATTCAAAAAGTGTGGTAATTACAGTTGTACGACTTGTACTACAAATGCTATTCGCAATAATTCACCCTCTTTCCTGTGTTTTTCATGAAGAAAGTAGCATATGGAACAAACCACGAACCCAGTTACTATTTATAATCACTTAATTTGTATTTTAAATGTAATCTGTAAAATAGCCTAAGAGGAAATACTAGAGCCTAATCTCATCGAGTAAAAGTTTAATTAGAGTCTCCTCATCTCCAGTGCCTCTACATATCATGGATAATTCTCATTTCACATTTGCAAAGAACGGCGATTGACAGGTATTAATTCGCTTCACTTAACCATTTGTCACCGTCGCGAGGATTCAGCAGATCCAGAGAATCGTCAATGAGTAATTTATTTAGGGAATAAAATAAATAAACCTTCCAGAGGAGAGAACTGAAAATTCCTGGGAAATGTAATGTCTCCGGGAGCCACAACAAGCCAACGGGAATATTCAGCCGAATCGTTCCCATTGGCATATTTCTATTCACTTCTGATTACACCTCCGGGAATAATATTCCTCAATCAGGAAGCTAATGAACGTTTTCCATCAATATTCCGTCAGACGCCTTTACTTTTCGGAATGTCTCCCGAGCGACAAATAAACTCCTTGGACAAGGGAAGGAGAGGTCGTCGTAATTCTTTCGACAAAATCGTTACTCTGGGAGCACTCGGCGGGAGGAAGGGGAGGGGGAGTGCGGAAGGGGGTGTGGGAGGGGGTGCGGAACGGGAGTCTCTCCAGGCGACAGATTGGAAATGAGCAGAGAGAGGCATGGGAGGGAGGGGGAGTGGAGAAGGGGAGAATAGGGGTTGCTGAGAATACGTTCGAGGGGCGGGGTGGATAGTGGAAGGTGTGTAGGGGGGAAGAAGGGTTGGGAGTGGACGTTTAGGGGCGATGGGGAAGGGTTCGCGGAGGCTGGGCGAATGCTTCCTCCACGTGCGTGCCGACAGTCTGTTTGGATTCCCCTCCCTTGTTCTTTCAAGCGCACGGAATATGAGATGATGCGGGAGATGAATCAAGGAGAGCGTGTGTGCGTGTAAACACGTACACTTTATGTTTACGCGCCCTCATACATGCTTACGTGAGTAAAATGTGTAGGGTGCCACAAACGCACGCACAATATGCTTAATTCTTCCTATCGGCCTTATTCCACCCCGTTCTCCGGTTCTCCCTTCCTATCTTGAATCCTTGTTCTCCATTTAGGGCTTCTTCCCTTCCCCATCATCTTTTCCCCCTCACACCCTCCTTCTGCCGCTCCTTTCCTTAACTTTTTTAGCTTTGGCTTCCCTCTTTTCGTATTTCTTTAAACTTCTAACTTCTCGACTTTTCTTCGCTCTCCCGGCACACGTGTCCAGACCATCTAAGCCTATCCTGTACATTTTTACGAAAAGGTTCCCCCGTCACTGTTTTCTGATACAGGGTGAGACAGAATGAACTCTCTGATTTGAAGGGTAAATTGTAAAATAACCAACAGAGACCATTAAAAAAGCTTTTTTATTTCTGAATGCTACATTCAATGTCATTTGTTTGGCAATGGGTTTTTTAAACTATTTCATCCAGGTGTGGACCTTGGTGAGCGATTCACATGCTGAGTCCTTTAAAAAAGTTTCCGAATACTCTTCTCAGCATACGTATCTTGCGTTATTCCAGCGAAGATATCTGCAATGCCTCCTTAAGACCAGGTCCTGCGCATCATCATTTCTTTTTTTACCCTCACAATGAAGGAATTTCACGAAGTTTAACCTGAAACTGTTATGTATGCTTATATTTAATACAATTCATTATGTTTTCGTGGCCAAATTCACCTTTACAGTGTTCAAAGTGCGTACGTGAACGGTCATTGATAGTGACGTCGAAATTATTATTCGGTGGAATTTTTCGTATTAACAACATCAAATTCAATTAGGAATCCATCGTCAGAGCTTTAGTACGAAGTTTTATACATACGCACACATATCTCTCTATTTATATATACATTTCTATATATTTAGTTATTACATATTTATTAATATGTACATATAATATGAATTTCCAAATATATTAGCCTTCAAAGAAACTAAGGGACTGAATTTTTGATAATCTTTATGTGAATCCGGCTATATTGATGTCACGTGAGGAGAATACATTATTCACGTAGGCGTGATATTAGCTCTTAAATGTAAATTTCATATCCACCGGTAAATGATATTCACGGGAGCGATCGAATCGACCAACGGGAATTTCGTTTATCACACGCATTTATGCTCAGGCCAAGAGGCGCACCCCAGGTCCATATTTATGATCCTCTCCCAGCTTCCGGTAGTCTCTTCGGAGGCACTTGCATCAAACATTTCACTGTGTTTTTTGACGTCAAAGTCTCCTAACATGCAGATGCCCGGAGCGGCAGTGAGACTACTCATACGGTCCTGAATTATGTCATTATTTTCACAAACATAGAACTTTCAAAGAGTGTCTTTTCATGCCGTTCGAATATTTGTTCAATAGAGCCGGGAATCAGAATACTGCAGATCTCCACTCCCTCTCCATTCCGTCCTTTCCGTGTCTTTTCCTTTACAATCCCCGCCCTAAGTCTTTCCCCGGAAACAAATACAATAAACTCCTCCGTCTTCTCTTCCCTACCCGCGGCGGCTCCTCCTACCCCGTTCTCAACGCACTGATAGAAGCCCTCTTCCTCTCTTTCTCTCTCTCTCTCTCCAATCTCGTGGACTTAATTTACTCCCCCGTCCGACTCTCGGGAAACGCGCGAGCTGTGCACCCGCACTGCATCGTGCCCTTCTCCCCCACCCCTGCCTTCGAGGGCCGCGACGAGTCCTTCCACCCGGAGGCGCTCTTCAGGGGACAGCGAATGATCGGCCCTCGCATCCCAAATGCGAGGGCCGATGTGAATCTCCAAGGGGTCAATCTCTCCAATGACCCCCAGGTGAACACGGTTCCCTTAACCCGACGCGGGGGTAGTGCGAAATTTGAGCCTTTCACGTGATAGTAAAACTGATCCCTCGGAAAAATGGACAATTTGAATCGTGAAAAAATGTTTAAAAATATTTTGTTAGAGACGCTATCGGAAGCGCCGTAGCGTAGGGTCGCGAAGTAACCGAGTTAATTAAAAAAAAGTTTGCAAATTCCCTCGTTAGTGCCAATGGCGTTCTGTAAAAAGTAATTTTTTGAAGCTATTCTATTGTAAGGTTTTTTTCTTCTTTTAAATTTCATGTAGTATATTTTTGGAATGTCAAATTATGGGTCCTAAAAGGTGGACTCAAATTAAATGTATGACACCTCCCTCGGTTGTATGTAGGTTATATATAAGATTCACATTCCCTTTTACTTTTTATTTTGCTTCTTAGTGAAACCCATCAAACAGTGATTAATAGTGAGCAAATGATACACAGAATTACTTAACTTTGACTTTAAAACAAGCGCTGAGACAGAACTAAAAAAAATTGATATCTTGTTTTAAAAGATGTGAAATAACGAGGAAGGAAATTATGTCTTCTTGATTAATTGCCGACTGGGTTCAATTGAGCAAAATAAATATTGGACTTTTGTATCTACATTTTACCTAAGAAGTTTGCCATTTCTGTGGTTTGACAGTTTAAAAATATTTTGACATATCTAAGAGTAGTTTATGCCTACCTATCATGAATAGGGACCCCGGTTTGTGATAATTTTGATAAGAGACTGAATTAAGGGAATAAATTGGGGAAATAAATGAAAATATGCCTCGAAATTAATCTTGTAACTGGTCTCTTCACCGATGTATCGCCATCTTTTGCCGTGGATGCATGTTATTTCATTTTATTTTTCATTTTCTAATCTCGAGAATTCCAGCGAGATCATGGTAGGGAAACAGCCCTAAGGGCGCGGGAGCCACGGGCTGTGTGGCCGTAAGGATATGTATTGCACTTAGGCATTTCCTTGTTTACTCTTCCTCATCAGTGGGTAAGTTCATTCTCCGTCGAGTTTTCCGCGTTCGTCCCCTCGCCGCCTTCATGCCCACCTCTCCCTTTTGTGCTCGGAGGGCTTTTCCGTCGTATTTCTTTGACCTCCTCACCCGGACGTATTCATCGGGATGGAAGGTGGCCATACCTTTTGCCCCCCAGAGGACGGAGGGAGGAAAAAAATGAGGAGCCGGGAGAGAGAGAGAGGAGATGCACACTCGTGAATATTCATCGTCGCGAGAAAGGAGGTCGCTTTTGGGTGGAAATTTTATTTCCGCGGAAATTCGTGGCAACAGCTGCTTTGCCTTCTGCCACGAGTGCCGCTGTTTCCTTCTTTCCCTCTCTCTCCGCCTCCTCCTTCCTCGTCGGGGTTGCCAATCGATGGGGTCGTTTTAAAAAGCCCTCTCCTTTTTGCCTCGTCCTAAAAGAAATTCTCCGGCCCGTTACTCAGCATTAGTCCCCCAGCAAAAGAACGGGTGTTTTTTCCGACCCTTTCCTTTGTTTACTCGCTTGATAAATATCGTACAGTTCTCCCGCCTTCTTTTATACCTCAACTTCAACATCCGTAGTTCTCCATGCCGCCACTCCTCACTACGTATTTATTCCTTGATCTCCCCACACGGAAAACAAATGCATTTAACTGGGAATGTTGCAACCTGCCAAGATTATACCACAGAAAGGAATTCTGGAAAATGTAATTTCCCACTCACAGTGGAAGTTTCTCTCCTGTTTTTTAATACTCACTTCCCAAACCTCTTTCGCTTAATATTCATTAATACACTTTGCCCATTTGTTCGATTTATTATTTTTTCCCTTCAAATGGAAGAGTCTGGTAGGATAATTATTGCTCGGTGTTTTGCATGTTTTTCATTGGGATTTGTGCGCCTATACCTTAGATACACAAATTGGACCCCGGGTGATTTCAGAACGCCTGTGCACCTTAATTATTTGGATAGAATTGCATTTTCATTCGCTTCAGTATGGTTGTGAAATTTCAATTTGCGCAATGGTCGACCCCGCTCCAATGGTAAATTTCTAATTTTTACTTAAATTTTTACGTATATTAACCAGATTTTTAAAATTTTCCATCAAACTCTTCTATCGAGTCTAAAAAGTAAAAATGTATCCAGCGGAAGGTTAAGCTTTGAATTTAAACAGTACAGTTTCAGGTTTAACTTTATGGAATTCCTTCATTATATGGGTAAAATTTGTATTTAAACGCCAAATGGTCGTTTTCTGAACAGTTATAATTTATCTGCTCATTAATGGCCTGAAGCTGCATATATTTGATATTCTTAACCAAATGCAATTTTGCAGTCAGTAAAATTTAACATTCGAATTAATTTATTGGATATTTGTCAACTTCAGAGGGAATTGAATAGCATACTTCTTATGGAAGATAATTAATTTTGTTTCACTTCCGGTAATTTCAGCACTGACTGCGGGACCGTGATTATTGGGGATGCTATGCTACGATCATTTCTTTGCATCCGTCCCTTTTGCTTGTTTCCCATTGCTCAAATGGAAAAGATCCGAAACCGTTTCCTGGCGACTAAAAAAATCACGTAACTTACCCTAAAAGGTGCATTGCAGTGTTTTATTTCTCCATTTTCCATGGAGATAGAAAAAAACCAGATGCAGAATTAGGAGTAACGAAGAAACTTAACGAGGAACAATAAGGGAGTGACTAAGAGAGAGAAAAAAGTCTCACAGGAACGTTTATCAAAGTGACATATTCCTTCCGTCTCTACCGGGCCACGATTTGGCGCGGAGCGTGTATCCATTAGGCTATATTTTTCAAAAGACCGCGCAGGAGGGAAAAAGGAGGATTGGGCGATCGCCATTAGTGGTGTTGGACTAGAGTCTGCCACTTCTCCGGAAAACCGGAAATGCCTAGGAAAATCAGGGGTGTTTATGTGGGTACGGAATGCCGGGAAAAGTCAGGGAAAAAAGGAAAAATCGCTGGAAGAAAGATTCCAGGTTCCTTGGCTTAATCATCTTCGACGAGAAAAAGCTAACAGCATGTCCGTTGTTTTATGAAAGATGGCCGAGTTGTCTAACTTCTCGGTAAACAGAAAGGGGAATTATCTAACTCATTTCTAATTAATGTAAAAATGTATAATTTTGTTATGTAAAAATCACTCTGGTTTAGGTTAATTCATCTTATACATTGTTATTCAATGTGCTGGAAAATTGCATTTCCTAGAAGGATGCATGCATTTTATTTAAGAGGATAATGTTTCAAATCGGTGGAAACACTTAAATTTTGATGACAAACATTGGAAAAAATATGTTTTTAGTCCATGAAATCATGAAAAGTCAGGTAAAAATTATAGAAAAAATTAGCATAAACCCTGGATTATGATTTATCGTGGTTAAGACGACTGTTAAGACTCCTCTTGGCTGAGTGTCAAGTAATATTTCTGAATGGATATCTAAGCAAAAATTTAGGGGCGAGAGGGGGATTTATTACTCCGCCGCCTCCCCCTCCCCCCCCCCCCCCGCGGATCCGAACCACTCCGCCCACATCATGAAACGGGAAGCTCCATAATTATCGCCGCCTTCAGCAAAAGGGAGCAGAGCTTTCCCACTCCGCTCTCGAGAAACTTTTGCCCTTCTGATTCACCCATCCGTCCTCGAGGCGCATGTTTCTCTAGCCCGCAGCATTCGCCCATTCAAGATATCCCCTCATCCGCACTCCTTCGCTCCCCCCTCTCCCGTCAGACGCCCCTCTCCCGGAGGCGCTCCATTGTCCTCCCCGTACCCCTTCGTCGGCGCGTAAGGGCCCCCGCCCCTCCCATCCGACCCCGCCGCCTGACCCCTAGGCCCCATTCTAGAGAGAGCATCGCCCTATTTCTCCCGTACCCTAGTCTCCCGCTCACCCGTCCCGCCACTAGGCTTCGCACTTTGCCACGCAGACCAGAGAGGGACCTCCAGTCACTAACCCCTTCGATCCCGCCATCCCAGAACCCAGTTCCGGGATCCCGGAGCCCTCCCTTCCCCAACCCCATCGCCCGTAGCCTAGTTTCGCAGCGGCGGGAACAACCCTCCCCTCGCTCTTCACAGCATCCCTTCTTCCCTGCGCATGCCGTGTGTGTGTTTATGCCCGTAGATATGTACATATGCGTGTGTGTGTGCGTTGATATATGTACACATAAAAGACCCTCGTGTGCGAATGTGTGCGAGGACAATTTCCCCGAAACTGCTGCCTCCATCCCACCCCCTCTCCCCCGCTGTCCATATATCCTCCCTTCCTCCCCACCCTTCCTCTCCCGCCCTCTCCACCTCCAAACACTCCCCTCCAAGTTCGCATTCACGCCCACGCCCTACCCTACTCTACCTTTGCCCGTTCGCTACCTTCCTCCAACCTCAACCGAATCGTCCAATTCCCTCCCTCTTTCTCTCTCACCCTCCTCCCTTGATACTCATAACCCCTTTTCTCCTCCCCTCAACCCCATCTCCCTCCCCCTGACCCCTCCCACGGGGGCTTCGTCCGCACCCCACCCGCACGCCTCCTCCGCTATCAAATGGAGGCCTCTAAGCGTATTGATCCCTTTCCCTCGGCCCTGGGTGCCGTGGCGAAGGGTTCGGGGGCGGAGGCGGGGAGTACGAGCGTGTTGAGTGGAAGGGGCTGGGGGGCGAGGAGTGGGAGTAGGGTTGGGGGAAACGAAAATGATTGGGCGGCCGCTGATAAGGGATGGTGAGTGGGGTTGGGGGAAGGTAGGATGCACGGGAATGAATGAAAAGTTTAAGAGAGGGATGAAAAACTTGGGTAGCAATTAACTTTTTCGTCCACTGCAAAAAATATGATCTGAACACGACTCGTGATTCCGTGCCGTGTTTCACGTGTTCTGTGTGTGGTTCCACGGCTTGTTTATGAGGTATCATTTTTGATGACGCTGATTTCCCGCAACGATTCAATTGCTCCCTGCTGGAAGGACAATACACGAAAGACTTATTGTCTGTGACTGAATAGATGTGCGTGGACGTGAAAATGATGGAATAGGGAAAGATGAGGAGACTGATAGAAGAGGTTAACTCCAAATCTCTCGGTGCACGCTCGATTCAAGGCGTTTGCGATGTCCTCTCACAACAGTCGTAATGGGCCCGGTTCGGATGTGAATGACGTCAGAGATGTTTTGCTTGCGACGACTCGACAAAGCGAGTGGAAAGAAATGGTCCAGCAAGAATGTTGACCCGAGGGAGAGAAGGAAATTCGTCTCTTATTCGGACATTTAGGGAAGGGTGAACTACGTATTTACCGATTCTCATGGGCAAAAATCAAAATAATACCTGAATGAAAACTTACGATGGACGTACGTGTATTATGGACAAGCGCGAGAAAGAAAGGTTTAGTTCGATGGCTCTTGTGATGCAACATATGTTCGTTTGTATTCTTTGGTTGTTATGCCCTGTGTAAGCCTCTGTTAATGAGATACCATGACAATACTAATGGTGGGCAATATAATCCGGAGCCGATGTTATCGTTTCCACTGGCTGGAGCAGCAGACATATGTTTATCTCATAGATGCGAATCGAGTTGGGGTCCACATGAAATTAGGGGCGTGCTCGAGCGGTGTCCAATCACGATGCAGCAGTCACTGGCATCTGTTTTCGGGCCGAGCCTTGTTTTTGCACTTCCCTTGACGGAATGGGGGGTCCCCCGCGGGCGCCTCGGGGGCTACGTGCGGCGGCGGTGGGGGCGGGGAAGGAGAGGGGGGAGCGATGGAGGGAGTCGTACGCACGCACGACTGGGAGGGAGGGAAGGGTGCGGTTGGTCGGGTGTGGACGCCGCTCGAGGATGCTGCGTCCTCGGAGGAAGGGCGATAAGAATCGAGGGGACGTTGCGGTGGCGACGACGGGTGGGGGAGTCGAGCATCGTCGGGCGGAAAATGGGCATTCGTGCGTTGGGTTTGGCGGGGGAGCGAGCGGGGGCCATGCGGCAGGGAGGGGGGGCGGCGGCGACCCTTAAGATGTCCAATGAGTGCGCCTCGTCGGAGGTCTGTGATGCGTGAGCATGCTCGTATAAACTTGGGCGTCTGGATTGTTTTTCATGAGGGCTCGCTGACCTCTAGGCAGCGTTATTTCCGTGGCCTCTTCATTTTATACTTCAATGTTTCGTTCACTTTTTCTGGTTGTAGGAATGGGGTTCACAGGTTATACTCCGACTGGCTTAGTTCTGGTTACGTAAACTTCATACGAGAAAATCCACCGTGTAGGATTTATTCCCCTGAAGGGATTCGAAACCGCTCCTTTGGCGGTGATTTAGCGATGAAAACCTTACTCTCCGGGCTTACAGCCACCGCATTCTGATTTATAGCTGAGAATTCAACTTTGTATACATCCACAGTGTATAAGTTCGATATTGTAAATTTAGGGATTGTGGGGAGTATTAATATATGTCGGTTTTAATGTAGTAATTTCTCGATATCACAAGTTTATAACTGAAGACCATTTTCTTGAAAATACCGTGAGATTAAATGATATGGAGACGTAATGGGCAACATTCCTGTCGCCTTTTATTCATCTACTGAAGTACATTAGGAAAGGAATAAATTTTTATGCATTCCAATTCTTTTTTCTCGGACGTTCCATTTTGAAAGTTATCAGGTAAAGAAAAAAATTCCTTTTAAAAGATCTAAGTGGGCCTTTTCAGATATCTCGGAAGAGTAAGTTTTTGCCAAAAATCTCAAAAACGAAAATATATAATCTTTCAATTTTGTCGAAGATAATCCATAGGTGAAATGGCATGTCTTCGTTTGCGATGCGATCAAGTTCAATATTCCGGATCTCGTTGCCCGATATTCCCCTGGATCCTTGGCCAAACTCAGTTTATACCTCTGTTGAACGCAACCATAGTCCTCTAATAATCGGTACTAGGAGTGAATGTTGGATTTGCACGCCAAAGAGTGGCATTAGAGGCATCCACGGATATGGATGGCGGATTGTGAATACAACGGATTTAGTTTTACTTGTTATTGTCAGTAGTATAATTGACTCAAGCGTTAAAAATTTCAGGAAAGGACTAAATTAAATTTTTAAGAGAATTATTTTCAGTCGAATTAATTAACTTTGTCAAGAAATAATTTTTGCAGTTCAGAGTAAAACGGGCCGGAAAACTTAAATTGGCACTTTGAGTTGTTTCTTTTTGCCAATAATTATCTTCGTGTTATTCCGTTGAGTTTTCGTGGACCCCTTTCCGCGGAACTTGTGAACCCTGGAGATGAAATGAGCATTAGCCCGAGGCAAGGAAGGCTTTACTCTCACTCCATCTTCCTTCATCCCTTCTCGGGAGAATGACCCCTGAGACCAAGGGGGTTTAAGTTTCCGCGGCAAGTTGCGACTTTGGGACGTTATCTAAGCGCGGAATTAAGTTCGGCGAGGATGTCGACGCATTCCCCGGCCCGCTCCCTGCTCCCTCCCCCTCGCCGCCTCGCCCCTCCCCGCCAGCTGTCCTCCATTCGACCGGCGGTGATCGGTCCGATTGGAATGGTCGATGATGGGTGCATGAATAATGGAATCAGCCCCTGCCTGCCCACCCCCTGCGCCATTTGGGTCGCCTGGTGATTTTGACAGCGTCCCTTCTGGGCTTCCTCCCTCCGAGTCCTCTCCTCGGCCCGAGTTATTTACCAGGCTCCCGGCTCCTCCAGGGGAAATAAATGTGGTCATTAATGTACTTTCACATTCAATTACTACTTCTAAGTCAAAATATGATAAAACCAGGGTCTCTTTACTGTTACTAGGTACTGCTATTCACCCGTTCATTAAATATTATCATAGAAGTTTTGATATATTGAATTATCTTTTACTTATTATTAGAACTGGGCACTTAAGTTAGCGGCAAGAATAAGGCAGTTAATTTAAAAAAATTCTTTAGTTGTGTGAACTATTGAGTATATTGCCTGGAAATATAATTTATACTAATAGACTCTAAAGTTTACGTAAACAAATAACATTGAGATCTTTTCATCCTTATAATTCTGTGTGATGTTGATGTCACGTTGTATTTTTTTGGCGTTTGGTGTAAAAAACAATATTTCCAAGGATTGGCGTTACTTTTTTCTTTCATCGAATGCTTTTGTGGCAGTTTTAGATTCATCGCGTACATTCAATGGCCTACGAACAAAAATATAGCCTGATGCTGGCTCACCATTTTTTCACTTAATTTGATGAAAATGGTGGGCATAAAACCTTGGGCATCCATCGATATTGTAACGAGTGGAAAAGGAAAGCGGATCGAGAATTTTTTGATAATACAATTGATATGTCTTTGTGGATTAAAATTCATGCCGCGCTCTCTTGTGTGCCCTGGTAATCCTATGAGTGTTTGACTGCTGGAACCAGGTTTTCCTCCTTTGAATAGTAGTCGTTGAATTTATTTGGATAGTTTTTTTGTGCTAAAATGTCATCAAGGGCAACTAATTCAACTTTTGCCCGTCTCGATCTATCACGACACGAAGAAGTGTTACAGAAGTCTGTTCTAGAGAAGGTATTTTGTGAATTTGTCGCAGGATTTCCTTTCAATTCCCCGCAACATAAATGAGAACCCGCTGTCATTCCTGGAAACGAAATCCGAGTTGAAAATATTCGCGTGTTACATTTCCAAATGAAATGGGATATCTTGTTAATGATGGCAGCACACTAGTCTTCCATTCAGTTTATGACAGCAGTCTGTTTATCGGGACTTGAAACCAAATTTACCACTTTGCAGGAGTCTGCAGGTCATTGGAAATTTCCATAATTTTGTTCGAAATGAAACCAAGACCTCAGGTAAGACAGTATGTCAAAACATGAATATGCACAGACTTTTAAGTTTATGCACTCTTTCCTTTGAGTCCGAAAATTGAGGCGTTCACGAAGAATAAATCACTCAAATCATCCCTTTTCTTCATAGTAGTAGTTTTGAGGGGAGGCGACCGACAGCTAAGGTCATTTGCGCCATAGGGGATGGATAGGAAAGGATGAAGGGTGGAGAGAAACCCGGCGTCGGCATTAGCCTACTCTTTACGAAAGGCGCCAAGGGGTCCGCAGTTTAACGTCCCATCCGACGGACGGCGTACTCACTCAAAGTGCCCTCCACAAAGCACCTCAAGTAGGGATCGAGATACCTCTGAAAAATATTCAACACCGCCGGGATTTGAACCCGCGCCCTCATGGTGGGAGGCCAGTACGTTAGCCCCCGCACCATCTCGATCCCCCCTTCTCTTCATTTGCCTCTTTTACCATGCGTGCATGTACCAGAGAACTAAGTATCAATTCATCTACATCTACATCAATACCTTGCGAGCCACCAAAAAGGTGTGTGGCAGGGTGTGCGTTACCAGGAGGAAAGGGTAAGGGATGAGGGGGTTAGGGTTTTTCAAATGGATGGGGAATGGTGGGGGAAACCTGAAAAAAAATAAAAAAATAATATATAAATATACGCGTAAAACCATGCGCAGTCCCTACCTAGTAGGTTAATACTTATTATGTCGAGCCGGCTCCTGGGGGTTTTCGATTACAAGCATTCTAGTCTCTTATTGTTCTTGGAAAAAATGACCATTTAAACCTGTCAGTCTTGCAGTCTATCTCTCTAATCTTATATTCGTGATCCCTCCGCCTGTAATACGTTGGGGTTCGTATTATTTTCTTGATGTCATCGGAAACGGACCCATCTTTATGTGTTTTTAATAATTTTAATCTATATTGCAAACGCCGCTGTGTAAGGGAATCCCAGCCTAAATTTTCTAGCAAAGTAGTTACGCTACTGCGTTGGTTATAACAATTTTTGACAAATCTAGCCCCCCTCCGCTGAACTCGATCTAATTCCGAAATCAAATTTATCTTTTGAGGATCCCATACACTGGCAGCATACTCTAGGTGGGGCCTGATTATGGAAAGAAAACATCGTTCCTTCACTTTTTCGTCGCATTTACCCAGCACTCCTTTTACAAATCCCAATTTTTTATTAGCACGGCCGCATATTTCCCGTATGTGCTTTCCCCAGGGCAGATCGTGAGTAATTGTTACACCCAAGTATTTAAAGGAATCTACCCTCGCGATTTCTGTTTGTTTCACTTTGTAACTAAATGGTAGGGAATTACTCATTTCCCAAAAAGGTATTGCTACGCATTTTTTCAAATTTAATTCCAATTGCCATGTATCGCACCAAGTGTGGATCGCATTTAGGTCGTTAGCTAACGCGACTCTGTATTCGCGACTTCGAACGTCCCCATAAATCACCGCATCGTCAGCAAAAAGACGGAGCCTGCTATTAACCATGTTACTAAGGTCATTTATGTAAATGAGGAATAAAAGGGGACCTATGACCCTTCCTTATGGTACACCCGACGTGACCTTAACAGTATCGGATGATACACCGTCCAGGACGACTGTTTGAACGAGATTTGTTAAAAATTGTCGAATCCAGCATATAACACTCCCGTGTATTCCATAAGTTTCCAACTTAGCGAGTAACTTGCAATGAGGGACCTTATCAAAATATTTTTTAAAATCTAGGAATATCGCATCAACTTGAATATTACTATCACCGGAATGCATTATATCATGAACAAAGAGTGCCAGTTAAGTTTCGTAGTATCTACCTTTACGGAACCCGTGTTGGTTATTAAATCAATAAATCTTGGCTATCGAGGTACCTCATTATTGAACTAACAATGATGTGCTCAAAAATCTTATAGGAGATTGAGATGAGCGATATTGGCATATAATTACTGGGATCCACCCGGTCTCCGTTTTTAAATATGGGCATTACAGAAGCTATCTTCCGGCCGCTTGGCACGCTTTCTTCTGCCAATGATTAATTAACTAATTATATGGACACGAATAACTAATTAATTGCGTATGTGACTCCAATCCTTCTTCTGTGATCAAATGCTTTGAGGTCGGGCGTGCGTTTTTGAAATAGAGTTCCGTTAATCTACACCAGGCACATTCGCTATTTGGAACACACTTTTATTGAATATAATCATAGTGCATTTGTAAATGATTTCCAGGCGCATTTCCTTCCTGATAGCTTCGAAAATTTTAATACTTAAGTGACTTCTAAATACAAAGGCCGTGGTCTATCTGAAATCGCGTTGAATTCCAGTAAAAAAGTTATCTGTTTTGTTATTTTGATTACCGCCGATAGATGGCTAATAATTTTGTCATCGTTTATTTTAAATGGGGGAGTGGAAGCCAAGAGGGCGGAGCGCTTGGTTAGGGCTGCCCGGTGAGCCCGGGTTCAAATTCGGGTGACGGCTTCCTGGGAAATAAGAGGTGACCCAAGAAATGAATTGGTCTCCCTATCCGAATTACAAACGCCGAATTAATATCTGGTGAACTTGGCACTCGCTCATTAAACCAACCAACCTTCGAATTGATCGCAAGGGTTCTTTCAACAGAAAATTTGTCCTGATGGAAAAATCCGGTGTAAGATCGAGGGAAAATCTTGAATGATTCATATTGTTATGTTGTCTTTTTTGACCTTTCTCTCTCCCTCTCTGTCTGAATAAATAAATAAATAAATATATATATATATATATATATATATATATATATATATACATATATAGATACATACTTATATATATTTCTGCATAAAATATATATATATATATATATATATATATATATATATATATATATATATGTATGTATGTATGTATATATTCAAACTCGAAAGCGCGCCATATAGCAAACGTAAGCTCATTCACATGGAAATAGATATCAGGAAAAGGGATAGGAACACGAATAGAAAAGACGAACTGAAGAGAGGTGGGGGAAGGCGGAATCGAGCAGATAACAAGTGCAAAATTATTTCCTTGACCGGGACTTGAACCACAGATCTTTCGACTTACCGGGCCGATGCCCTCCGAAATGTTTCAGCCCTCTTACTTTAGCTTCCCACTTGCTGGCCACTATGAGAAAAGGATGGAAATCCAGGAACTGCTTAAATGAATGTCAATGCCAACTACGTGTCATTGCTGGAGCCGTGACAAACCTTAAAAAAAGATTAATGCTAAACCATTATATTTCACACGGGTAATTCCATTATTTTTAAAAAGGTTCAGTATGCATGTGATAAATGAAGTTTCTTATCCTTTGCATCGGGTGTTGTGCTGCAATTTGCGTTATCCTAATATTTATTCAAATGACAATGGAAATCGCCTCTTCACTTTATGGAAGTGTATGGCAGTGTATGTAACATTGACTAATCCCGCCAGATAAAACTTTTAAATGTGATTTTCTATTTTTGTCTAAGTAGATGCTACTACGCCATTTCCAGAATGCGGGTTGCGTTTCGCCGTTCTTATTCTTGTTTCCACGTTTTTCCACATAGCATCGCATTTCCAGCGTGACGGTCGCATTTTGCCATTTGGATTTGCTCACAAAGGACTTTTGTAAAAATACCTCAACGTTAAGGGATGCACACAAATGCGACATTTTCGAGGAACCCTGCGTCATACAATCCATCATCACTCTCGGGGCTCAGCGAAAAAATATGTGCAATTGAACTCGCAGCCGCCGCCGCCGACGGAGCGCGCGTTTCATTTCCTCGAATTAACTCTCGCTCCCAAAGCAGCGCGCTCTACATTCCTCTGTAGTTTCTTTTCGGTCGGCCTTTCCTCTCCCCCCCCCCCCACCGGTCTCTAACTCCCTCTCGGAAGTGCACAGATTTGCACGCAACGTTTTCGGATTGGGCATTGCGTTCACCCCTTTCCCCCCACCCCCGTAGGAATAATAGAAAGAACTTGGCTCTCACCGACCGTCGGGGCAGGGTGAGCCTAAGTGACCGCATTGCGAAATAAGAGGGCGTGGAACATTTCGGGGCAGAGGTGGAAGGGTATGTTCCGATCCCACAGGCTACACCGAAATTGCCGAGGAACGAGAAAGACAAGGTCAATGGGGTCTCGCAGTTGGGCCCTTCCGACCATGGGGTGGATGGAGGCCCTTACAAAAGGTCCACATGATAAAACGTGAGGTGCTTAAGGGGGAAGCTTAAGGTGAGGGCGAGAGAGAGAGAGAGAGTTGGGGGTGGGGAGGGAGTGGGGCGAGGGCAGAAGGAGGGTTAAGGGCGGGGGTACTGCCCCTTTGCGTGGTGGGGGGGCGGGCGAGGCGTAAATTGGCACTCCAACGTAATATAGCAGGAAGGGTCACGGGGTGGCTTAATGTCCGCCATCGGCAAAGGCAGCCCTCTGTCTGAGGGCTAGCTTGCTCCATGCCAGTGCAAACACGAATGAGGGAACGAGGATGGAAACAAAAAAAAACTCGAAGGGGGAGGCCCTCTGGACCCCCCTATCCCCCCTCGAGTGGTGGGACGTTTTGCCACGGACGCGTTTGATGGCCGGAGGATATTTTACAGATATTAATAGCCCGAAATTACGAGTCCCCACTCTCTCTCCCTCCATCTCTCACCCCGACGAGAATTTCTGACTATACCGAATTATCGTCGGACGCTTGCAATGGGAACTCCATTCAACGAACCCTTGATATCTGTCCATGGAGATCGATCGAATGAAAACGCTGCTCATGATTGATTGAATTGTAATGGATACTCGGAATAGACGAATTAACGGCGAAACCCAATTAACAAACCCGCAGGTGGACAACATAATCGATTGGCTTATCAATGCTCCAAAATTTTATATTCGTCGACGAGTATAAAAATGAATAGTTTAAAAGAAATCATTCCATAGAGGAGCAGTTTTGAAAAAAAAACACTCTCGGGCTTTTTTGTTACCTACCTGACAATTTAATTCAGTATCGATGAAATCCTGGCGTGAAAATATTCCCCGATACCGGCTCGAGTCATTTGGCGCCATGTGAAATATTTCGTGGCTGCAGGGTTCGTCACCACCCCCTCTACCCTAAGCATCCAATTAAATTCCATTTCTTCTCGCATATTTAATTAAATAAGACTTTTCGGGAGGAATTACTTCGGAGGGCGCCCACCGTTCACCGACGAGGGAACGTGCCCTACTCCTTTGGATTATGCCGCCGGGGGCACTTCCCTTCCCTCCCGCCCGAGCCACCCGTCCCATCCCCGGCGGCGCTCTCCGGCATCGCCGCGCACATGCTCCGAATTCTTGCTTCGAAGACACAGTTGGACCAAAGAGAAAAGCAACGTCTAATAATGATCGGATCGTTGTTAAATGGATTCCTGTGATTCACAGCCACCGAATATTCCTCAGGGGCGTTGCTTTTCCCATGCCTTCACATGTCCATAATTCGATCTCGCCCCTTTTGCCTCCTCGGTTTACGTGTCTTATTTTTTACTCCTATCTGGCATCGTATGTTAAACAGACCACGAATAGTTGATTAATTTCGATGAAGCATTCCATTTACCCACCTTTAAGCTCCATTGAAACCTTATATTGAGGTAACTTACATACTACCCGATATTTTTGCAATTTGCCATAAATTTCAGGTCTGCTCATTTTATTATACTCAACTTCAATGCTGTTGCCATATCTCTAACTCTACATGCAACGTCTCTACTCACTCAAAGTTTGAGTTTTGTTAATTTATATTAATTTAGTCCCTAATATTACGCTCTGAATTTAAATTAAATCTTTCATAGACATACAAGGTAGTAAATCCTGGCAAAATATCCACGTCAGTTATCTATGATCCAAACCACGAACTTGATGAATTCGAATGGGGCTTTCATTTGACATTAATACTTCCCTGCAAGTCCATTCGATGTGATAGTCGTACTGTTTTGTATTTAGAAAGGGAATCATCACCTGAGGGAACACGGGGAGTCACAGTGAACGCATTTTGTTGGATTATTTTGTGAAATTTAGAGTAGAATATACATTCCGTCCACTCTCTTCATCTCCTATACACATACGTAAAAGGCATTCTCCTGGCTCTCCTAGTTTCTTATTGTGTGATTGAGGGTTTCTTTACCTTTATCCAATCCTGTTTTCTTGTAAATTAATATTCTATGGAATTTGACTAGCTCCTTGTCCTTCATAACTATTCGAAATTTTGGCATCAAATTAAAATATTGGCCCCTGGATATGGCATGCCTAGTAACGAGGTTCCGCAAGTTGCGTGCCTGTTAAGTACAGCACTTGGAAAAAAGAGTATTTGGAAATAGCCGGAGGCGCCATCAGGAATCGTTTTCTGCTCCTTATCCATGACGCGATTCTCCGCTGTCGCCCAGTTCGCATTGGCGAAACTTTCGACACAGCTCCGGTGATTAGTGCCAGTGCCAGAAATCGCTCTATGCCAAGTGCAAATGCGCGAAATTTGAATAACGGAAATAGACTTTCCGCTAAACATCGCGTTAATAGCAAGAACAAGCGCGAATTGTGTAAACCCGTATATCGTCCCTCGGGTTTAGTGGGTGCGCCGGGTCAGCGGCCTGATTGGTGGGCGCAAGGTGCCCAGAGCAAGATAACGCACCTATTTCTGAACACACTTACTATGCATATGTTTTAAACGGTAATTTCATCATTCTAGTAAAATAGAATCATATAGTTAGGTCGTGTTTCAAAATTGTCTTTTCGTAAGACAACCGCACACGTTTTAAGTTTACTAAACTAATTAAGTTTTGAAGGCACTCCCAAATCTTATTCCTGGAGCTCGTGTTTAATGACTTTAGTTAAATATATTTTGCTTGGGGAGGGGTAGCTATTATTTGTTTTCAAGTAGTCCCCGACAAACTAGATCCTCTGTTCTTTGGTGAGCAGTGAACTTGTTAATTCTCCGTCAATTTCACATTTCAGCAATTTTTGAGTTTAAACTTTTCCAACATTATTTCACCCCTTTTCACCCTCGTCCCGGACATTTAAAATTGGAAAATAAAGCCGTTAATTGTACAGTAACACGAGCTGGAGCATCAGTGTAAGTTATTTTATTTCTGTCCCGAAGCATTTGAGCGATATCCATCTGGCTTCGCTCTTCCCTTCCGTACCTCGCCCACGCTTTGTCGCTTCCCTCCCACGGGGACCGCACCATGCGTGCAGATCGGGTAATAGTTTCGCGAATGCAGACAATGATTACCTTCGGCACGGAGATTTCGAGCCGCGTTATTCCACTTACGCGGTTGGTAACGTGGACGGCGAAAGAGTCCCTAAGCTGCGGTTTGCTCTTGTTTCAAGGGAAATCCAGCCGTCTTGGGATTGCAGGGGAAAGGGCGCGTTCGGTACGGAGGGTAGCGATGCGGGGGAGGATAGTGAACGGGGGAGGGAGGGAAGTCTCGGTCGGAATGGTCGCGAGGAGGAGGATTAGGAGGAGGAATGAGATGGAATGTAAGAGGGTGGGATGGAGGAAGGTGAGAGGCGGGAAGGGAGGGAGGGAGTGTGAGATTGAGAGATTTAGTGGAAGGTTAAAAAAATAAAACAGATGGTAAAACGGGGGAAGGGTCGTTGCCGGAGAGAGATGGAAGCCAAAGGGTTCTCTGGGAAGGGGAGAAGGAAATGAAGCCTTTTTCTCTCTCTCTCTCTTTCTCTCCCCCAAATCCATCCCTTTACCCACTCCCCGTAGTCTGGGGGAAAGGTAGGCAAGGGGGTTATAGGGAAAACTGGGGACGGTTCGGAGGGAAGACAGGGAGGTTTTCGGGGGGGGGGGAGAAATTTATGCTTGCGCGTATGGACTGGGACACAATTGCCACACGTGTGGACAGGGCGGGAATATAGTCTTTCTCCGGTTGCCAATGGGACGGGAATCATGATGGAGGCTAATTTCAAATGCCCTTCGGGCTCAAATAGGTCATAGAGCAAGCAGTGAGGTTAACGTGGAGGAGGCTTTAGGGGAAGAAATTTAGTGTATCGAGTGGGAGAAAGATTTATTTTTCGGCCGTAGAAGAGGAAAATAACAGAAGAGGCAAGAATGTTAATGTGTTAGGAGGGAAAGAAGAGAATAAATGGTGGCGCAGTGATTGGGCGACGGTGTTCGATGGTGCATGTGACCCGTGCCCTGTCCCATCCGTGAATGCCAACTACCGAGAGTGTTAGAGGCCTTGGTGAGGCCCCTCCTTAGTGGTGCCGTAGACACGTGCCACGTATTCAATCGAATGCAGGTGCGGCCGAGAGCAGGCTGTAACGGGTGAATGGATTGGGTCGTAACTGCATTAGCGTCAAACTTGTTTTGCCGACGATTGCGTCGCTTAATCTTACGTGTATGTTTCCGTGGAGTTCCAAGGTAGTCTTTACGTCTTTTTTTGCACATACCACAGCTCCTTAAGATGGACTCAAGTGTGCTTTAAACGTAATGTGGCTCGAATGATTGCATTAGATGAATTCTTCCTGCTACGGTAACTGGGAAACCGTTCCTTATCGGAAAATTTTGACATAATACCTACGCATCAGAAACCATTGCGCTCAGAGCGGATAAGGTTGTAAACAAGTCAGCAGAAAAGCTAAATCCTATGTGAAAATGCGCCGGAGAAGAATTGAAATCATACGATGGAGGCGGATGCTGAATGGGTGGAGAAAGTAAGAAAAGAGAGAGAGTGGGGGGAGAGCGAGCCTGTGCGGGAGAGGGGATCGGAGTGAATTCGACAAAACTTGAGGCAATGATTTTTTTTTTAGGAATATGGTGAAAAGGAAAGTCTCACGAGGAAGACAATAGCTGATGCGTAACCAAATAAAGAGAGGGCTGAAGGTATTTAAGACAGAATAGTCATAATGAGATAAGTTAAACAGCAGTGGATAGGCCGAGTGAATGGCTCGGCTCGAGCAGTCTTCTAATCCTAAACTTAACGATGGCGAAGGCTTACGTAATAGTGACGACAGAGGAACTGTGGACATATCACTGCGGGTGGTGGTGATGTTCCCTCGTGATACTTTGAAATAGTCTCTTTATTGTGTTATTTTTTTCTAAAAAACCGTTTAGCTTTGAGTTTACGTCAGTATTTGATATGCCAAATGGGTTTAAGTACTCGATGACCTATAATACCTTCGAAATTGAATTGAACATTTGATCATTCTGCCTTGGGTTGCTTAATTCAGCCACTTTACCGGCTTTATCGCCGTGGGAACAGTAGTGAGGGCGAAATACGTACTTCGCTTCCCTTATTGCTTCTAATTTGTCCTTCTTGTCTACTTAATGCAATGCATGACCTCCCCCTCGCTTGGTTTTCACGAGCCTGCCTAATTTATTTCGCAGTGATTTCCCCTCTTCGTTTCCACTTAAACCGATTCCGCATTTGTGATTTATGCAACGTTAAGCGCCGAATCCCGAGAAGTTATAATTCCAAGGCCAATGAGTGAGCCCCTGGGAGTTGAGCCGGTAATATTTTCATTTAACGGGGGGGGAGGGTGCCCTAACCACTCCGTTCCCCCCTTTTCCCATCCGTCTCCTCTTGCGCGACAGGAGCGCCTTCCTGAGGAAAAAATTAATCGCTTCAATCAGTACTCACGTACCTTCCTTCGCCCTTCCATCGCCTCCCCGCGGATTTATTCGGGAAAACTCGAGGCGGGGTGCGGGGGTCGAGAAATCCGCCCGGCCACTAAATAACGCGTCCTTTCCCTTCGCTCCCACTCCCGCCGCGCCTCCTTTGGTTTATCATATTGCACCCCGTACATCACGAGGGTTTTTGTACTCCCCACCTTCTCAATAACTCAAGGGCACGGATCGATCGGCTCCTTAAGGTACTAGAGGGGGAAGGAGGGATTCTGGTGCGGGAATGATGGAAGGAAGGGAGGGATGAAGGGAAGGACGGGGATTTATTTTATCTTGGAAAAGGATTACGTGGAGGGGAGGGAAGAAAGAGAGCAAGTGCCATGGGGAGAGGGGCAAACGTTTATGCTGAGAGAAAGGGTTGGTGACGTCGTATGCTCGGGAGTGGTGGGGGAAGGGGAGGAGAGAGAGGGGGGGGTGGAGGGTGTGGGGGAGCGGGAGGATTTGTATGCATAAAGGGCGTGCAAATAAAAATGGGGGGTGCGTGGGGGGGAGGAGGACTCTCCCGTTGTGTGTGTGTGTGACACGAGAGGGAAAGGGGTTTTTGAGCGGCGTCCTGCGGCGCAGGTGGGCGCGGGGGGAGAGGGGGTGTGGGGGAATGTGGCGCGACCGTTAGCGGGGGCCGTGGCGCCAGAATTGGCGTCTCGGGCGACGGTTGGTGAGGAGTAGGGGGGTGAGGAGGACAAAAGGAGGATGTCAAAGCGAGAGGGAAAGGGTCGGGGGCGTTTTCGGCAGCAGCCCTGCCCTTACAAAGGGCCGGCTGATTTCCTCGAGGCGTCTTGCCCTTAATGCATTTCTCTCGGCCGTCCCGTTCCTTCGAGGTGGCGAATCGTCCCACTCAACCTTTAGGTTCCCGCCCCATTCCTCCGCCCGGCTAGCAGTTGAAGTGCTGAGGCACAGCGAGTGTAAAGGCAGGCGTCGTCGCCGGTTCCGCGGGAGGATATCTTTCCCCGTCACACAACAAAGAGAAACGTCTCCTCGCGGCTTTCTTTGAGTTGCCATGCTGAACTCGGGGAGACGTGGGCTCTCCCAAGTCCTGGCTAGCGTGGACAAAAGCGTCACGGGGGGGGGGGGGTCACTTGGCCGCGGCCTCCGGTCTCCGGGAGCGAACCGGAGGAAAGTTTTCGGAGAAAGTTTGTGGTGAAGACCCTGTGCTGAATGGGTTGGCGGCGAGATTGGTTTCTCAGTTGAATAGGCTCGGATGATATTATTTTCACCTCGTAAAACTTGAGACTTATAGAGGAAATTACTCAAGAAGACTTTTGGGACATTTCCAATATCCTCGATTATTTATTGAGGACTTCCTGAGTATTACGCGATGGCTGGGTGTCAACAAAATAAATCAAGAAAATTGCTACCCTCTAAAGTTTTTCCTGTTACTCCAAACGTATTGCATATCGGTCTTCATTCATATGCAATATAATTGGGGTGAAGAGGATACTGATAAATCACCCCGTCATTTGTTAAATACATACAATAGCGCGTATAGCACCGAAGGTATGGAAAGTCTAAAACGACTTGGCCGTGAATACGATTTTGGATTTGTTGGAATTTCGAACATATCGCATGGTTTGTCAAAGATCATATAAATTTGACCTTCGTTTGACATATTAGGTCTTTCAATACGCTATCAATCGCAGGAAAACATATTCATAAAAGAATAATTGCGGCTGAGTGCTAATTTCATGATGGGGAGTTTTGTTTTACTTCTGATATGCGAATGTAGACTGATGTCGTATTTTACTAATGCGTTTATTATTCAATTTTATTGATTGATTACGTTTAAATTATCGTCTGAAACCTCTCCAGAATTATTATGAAACAACCTCATTCAGCAGATCGGACGGATACAGAGTTATGTGAATAGGAATTTTCACCGTTTGCGTTGTCTTCTTGTGCCTCGATTAAATAATATTGGGGTGAAATAATTCTATGACATTCTTTCTCGGAACAGACCATTTGTATGTGCTTTGGTCTTCATTATCGTCCATGGCTTTCAAACTTAGGGTTGTTTAGACGTAGGAACCCATCCAATTTTCGTGTGGGCTGGCATTGCCATGTCTACTTCATATTTAATCGCTACCATGCCTTCTAACATTTACCTAGTGCACCTCAAAACTGCAATTTAACATATAAGGGACACTCCGTTACAATCCCTGACTAACTAGCTCAAATGTAGTGACTGCTACTCAAAATGTATTAGCTAAAATGTAATGTTGTTAATTCAAGTTTCATTAGTAATAGGAGTACGTTCATTAATTTATAGACACACAGATAGATGAATCAATAATTCATGACGGCTACAGCAACAAGTCCTCTGTGGTATTAGACCCTGATTTTCTGACCCATCAAGGCTGAATAAAATGGCTTTAGACGTGACGTTGAAATCATTAGTGGCACTTGCTTCAAGTAATTTAATCCGCTGACTGAAAATTTTCTTCCCGTCTCTAATTAATATGCCTGTGCGCCTCTTCTGCCCCCTACCCCCCCTCCCGACTGCACGCCCCAATCCGCCCTTCCACTTAAAGCAAGCGGGGAGGAAGGGCTTCTTCCCTCACCCGCTACATCCTCGCCCTATCCCCCCTCCCCTCTCACTTCCTACCGCTTCCATACTTCTTATGCCTCTTCCTCTCTACATATAATCCCTGATGATGCCTAAACTGGTGGAACCTCAAGCTCTTTTAGAAACTGCCCTGTGAAATCTTAAAAATTATGCAATATCAACAATCACTCCTCCAGCCATCTTCAATTTGTATTACGACGATAATAACCGGCAAGAGTTGGCCACCGAGTAGGGTAGATATATTCATAGTTCCTTGCAAATGTAATCTAAGATGTCTTCTCTACAGTTCCAAGAAATTGCGGGAGATTCCGGAACAGTAACTTACACGTAGTTATCCGCTAATGTGCATTAGAATGCAACAATTTGAAAATGTAAAAAATCGTTAGACTTGAGGAATTACAATCTCTATCCCTCGATATCTGACAAATTAAGAAATCGAGGCGTCCTAATAAACTGAAATTTCGATTGCATTAATTGAGTGTATTGAGAGACAGACATTGTACTGAGAGAGAGAGAGAGAGAGCGTGCGTATTAGAATTTACGAATGATTTTCTCGAAAGAATGAGAAATAATGCAGATGATCTTCAGGGATATGAAATTTCTCGTTAACGACAGTGATTCTTTCGGTTTCTCGATTCGTCGAATAACCTTGCATGTTGTCAGGCATATGTATTTTTTTCTCATTACAAGTAAGTCAGTCAATGAATTTCTATCCAATTTTCAATCCTCTTATAAAAGTGGAGACGGAGAAACGGTATACGAGTATTGAACTGTAACTCAGGGGTGTTTTGTTCTTGGTATTAGCTGTTTCCTAGCATTAAGCATCCTATCGTTAAACTCAAGCGGTTTGAAACGGAATTCCAAAGCAGAGTTTAAGTAGACCGTTTCGGGATACCGCATCACATTTAAACGATTTTAGACGAAATCGCTGCTTGTTTTCGGAAGTCAAGGATTACAGTTTGTCGTTGGAGCGAGGCATTTGCTAAAATGTTCTCCTCCTGGCAAAGGAATTCTCGCTGACTTCAGAGGCGTAAAATGTTTTCTTGGGCATACCGTTTTTATGGGAGACACTCTTAGCTGTTTCCCCCTCTGCGACGCGCGAGTGGTGCGTACCTCCTCAAAATAATTCATTCCGCCGCGATTAAGAGCCTCGAAGGAGGAGGAGGATGTCTTTAAGGGGGAATTAAATGAGCCTCGCCGGGGCGCGGGAGGTCTAGCAGGGGAGAGAAAAGACGTGGGGGCTCCGGGGTGTGCGCAGGGGAGTCGATTCTCGGCGGAGGGCGAGATGCCGGCGCGGAGGAGGAGATAGGGCAGAGCGGGGTTTTGGGTTGCCGTAATAAATCGCTCCCGGGGTTTACCCCATTGCTGCGTGTTGCTCTCAAGGAAGCCTCTGAGCGACATCCCCCCCCCCTTCCCGGTTCCTGCTACCTCCCATCTCCCCACCTCTCCCTCGTAGCGGTGTACGCAAGCAAGATCCCGTGATGCCCCGCCCCCGTTCCCTGCCCATTCCATTTCCTCGCTGCGTGGGGAGAAATTAGGGAGGGGGATTTTAATGGGAAGCCAAACGGAGTAAGGGGGGGCCGGGAGGCGCCGTGCCGCGCTGTGCTCGGCACCACACGGGGCCCTTTCGTTCCCGCGGTGGGCGGCAGGTCTTCGCCGACTGCATTTCATCATCTCCCGCCCGTTTCGTGGCCGTGCTCGTTCGGCCGACGTGACGTGAAGTCGACTTCCTGTCGATCGCTCAGCAGTGTAAACGATCGAACGCGCTCGTCCCCGTCGATTGGTTTGCGCCTGACGGTTGTGCCTTCCTTCCTTCCTTCTCTGGCGGACTCGTCGCATGCCTCGGATTTCCGTCCGCCTCGCCTTCCGCCATGCATGGGAAAGATTTTTTATTTTCAATCCCGACGGCTCTATGGGCACCAGTCACACTCGCGTGCGCTGAAGTTCTGATGGGCGCGTTAGTTATTTGCGAATCAACCCTTGTATTTCAACCCTGGGGGAATGGGAGTCCTCTGGTCCTCTTTTCCATTGGGAGGGGGCGACCACAGCGGCGGAGGCTGTCGGGCCTTCCCGGCGAAAGCCCGTCCCTGTGCCTGCTCGGGTCGACTTAAATTCATCCCTATTTTAATGAGAGAAGTAATGTGAGTTTTTAAAGGTGACTTCTCTTTAAAATTCAATACAGACTCTCGCGTTCCCGTTTTAGATCCACGCGAGAACTGACAACGTACTCCTGCCAATCAATACGCTTCGACGGACCACATTCCATCTGCGAGATTTCTTCCGCAAATGCCATTTTAATCAATTTTCATGATTCCAAGCCATACGTAGGTGCGTTTGATGCTTTAGTTTCTTCAGTGTTATATTTTCTTACTCTCGCCGACCAGAGTCTGGGGCTGTTATTACCACAACTTGTGGTATATTCTAACTGAGGGTTTCCTTACCCCGTTGGATTAAAATCATTGAAGGCAAGAAAGAAACTCTGCATTTCACTATTCACTGTTTATTATAACTCATTGACCACGGGGAGAAAGCAGTTGAATTCTGCAGGAGACAGGGTTTAGTCATCACCAACACTTGGTTTAGACACCAAAAACGGCGCAGGTATACATTCAAAATGCCAGGTGACTAAGGAAGGTATCACCTTGATTATATCCTAGTTAGACACCGGTTTAGGAACAGTGTGATAAATTCGCACAGCTTCCCGGGAGCGGATGCGGACTCAGATCACAATTTAGTTGTATGAAATGTAGCGTCCGTTTCAAAAAGATAAGGCAGGGGCGGCGGGTTAGAAAATGGAATGTAGAAGCACTAAATGGTTTGAAAAAGAAGGAGTACCAACAGGCTGTAGAGAAAATCATGGAGGATGGTAGAGAGCTAAGTACTATTGAAGAATAATGGGAAAGGATCAAGGAAGGGTTAACGAAAGCCGCAAAAGAAACTATTGGAACCGTTGACGGTAAAAGGACTAGGAAACCATGGATCACGGATGATATGATTAGAAAGATGGATGAGCGGCGAAAATGTAAGAATGTAAATACAGAATTAGGAAAAATGAAGTGCAAAGAATTAAACAATAAATTGAGGCGGGCAACAAATAAGGCAAAAGAAGCATGGTGGAAGACGCAGTGCGAGGATATGGAAAGTTTGCTGAGGAAGGGTGAAATTGGTGTGCTGTAGAGCAAAGTTAAATCTTTATCGCGAAGTAAGAAAGGGAGATCTATGCTAACAGAGATAAGGCAGGTAGGATAATAGTTGACACAGGAAAGATCCAAGAGAAATGGAAGAAATATATAGAAGAACTGTATAGTAAGGAACTTCGACCGACAAAGTTAGACATTGAAAAAGAACATGATGTAGAGGAAGACGGCCTAGGTCCAGGAATACTAGACAATGTAATAGAAATAGATATAAAGGGCATTAAGGGAGATTAAACTAGATAAGGCCGTGAGGGTGGATAACATTCCCGCGGGACTATTGAAATGTTTAGGAAAATGTGGGAGGAAGAGGCTATATGGGCTGATTCGTAGTATCGATGAGGAAGGAACCTGGCCGGAAGACTTTGTGAGATCAGTTACAGTTCCTATTCCGAAAAACGTAAAGGCTACATCATGTGAGGACTACAGGACAAGAAGTTTGATATCCCAAGCAGCTAAAATTGTTCTCAGGAGCATAAACAAAAGAAAGAGAGTAGGGTAAATGATTATTTAGGGGATAATCAGTTTGGGTTTAGGAAGGGGAAAGCAACGCGTGATACCAATGCAGTAATGAGATTATTAATTGAGAGGAATATGGAATACAACCAGGAGGCATATGCGTGTTTCGTAGATTTTGAAAAATATTTCGTTTGATAGAGTGAATTGGGAAAAACTAATGAGTATATTGCAGAAAATAGGAATGGATTGGAGGGAAAGGAGGCTAATCCGCAACCTGTACATGTCTCAGACTGCTCAGGTGCGAGTGGGGAACAGGGTATCCGGATGGGCAGTCTTAGGAAGAGGTATAAGGCAGGGTTGCCCGTTATCACCGTTGCTGTTCAACCTGTATGCAGAGGAAATGATTAATGAGGCATGGGAAGAACTGGAGATAGGAATGAAAGTGGGCGGGGAATTCGTAAAATCAGTTAGGTTTGCAGATGACCTAACTTTAGTTTGTCAGTCAGCCAAGGGGTTGCAAGCTTTGCTTAGTGAATTGGAAATTCAGTGCGACCGGTATGGGATGAGAATCAATAATAATAAAACAAAGGTAATTCGATTTTCTAGAAAGAAAAAGGCTAAGCTAAACATTAAAATAGGAGGGCAAAAACTAGAGAAGGTAGAATAGTTTACGTATCTCGGAAGTGTTTTGGACCAACACGGTCAAAGTATTAGGGACGTAAGGAGATGAATTGCGCTAGGCAAAGAAGCTTTCACCAGGAGGACGGAGTTGATGACAGGGATGTTTAGTAAGGATATTTTGGGGGCTTTTGAAATGTGGGTATGGAGAAGAATGGAGAAGGTGAAATGAACAGAGAAGAAAACAAATGAGGAAGTATTTGGTATGGTGGGCGAGGAGAGGGGTTTGTAGGGAGAAATCCTATGGAGGCAGGAAAAAGGGATGAAGGGGGTATTGACCGGCAGTGAGATGTTGAAGACTGTGATAGAGGGGAGAATTTTGGGCAAACGAGGAAAGGGCAGGAACAGGATAGGAATGTTGGGCGGGATGAAGGGAGGAAGAAAGTACTCAGAGATGAAGAGGGACCTGATGCAGAGTGGGATGCTGGATTTTGAGTTTTGTTAGGAATCGCATAATATGTAATTAGTAGCTGTCCATCGAAATGCCTACCTTAACCGGTAGATTACGAAGTAATAATAAACACCGTAAAGCCTAATAAAGTGTCAAAATACTAAAGTTGCATTGATCTTTTTATAAAGAATTATTTTGCCGTCTTAAAAAATGTTTCAGAACGTGACATGTATCGAGGAATATCATCTTCATCAGCTGTAATAGAATTGAAATATGCGATAACAAATATGTCTACTGAGTGCGGCGTTTAAATCCGGACAAATACGCGTTTCCTCGAATGAGGTTTCCTCGCCAGGGAAGTGAAAACTTCCCCAGACTTCTACGGAGCATTGTACTTAGCCACAATATCGCAAACAGTTGTTCTGGGGTACCACCGGAAGAATCGAACTATTTCGAAATATAACGCCCACTAACGAACACTTTCGATAATAGTGGCTCTTCGATTGTGATCTGCTCTTGTAAGCAACATCTCGGCCATTTTAAGGCCGAGACGTTACGTACGTAGACGACTGTTTACTAGAGGCCTATAGCTTTCAAGGACACCAATCGTGACTTCCAATGAAACTACGATATGGCGATAAGTTCAACTTTAAATTTGTCCGGATTCAAGCACCGCAACCTGTATGTATAGATATACACGCAAAAGGACTCTCACAGTTTAGAAAGTTTGAGCTTTCGGGCTTGTAATGCCTTTCAAGTGTTATCTATTTTGTTTTTATGTTCAATTTTTCCGTCAAATTGTTATATATATATATAAAGATGGAGAGGCAACATTAATCGTTGTAAGAACCTTCAATAATGGATTAAAAAGTTGTACATATATTGTGTGTAATTGGGTTTTCCCGTCATCCGTCTCACTTTCGGAGTGTTTGGCGAGTAGTGAATCGACTGACACTGGGGGCACCACGCGACAATGATTTATATTTTATTGTAAATGAGGGTAAAACAACGTCCAGATTGCATTATAACTGGTTTTTTTACCAGCAGCCTTTTAGTACGCATGGCATCCGTAACTAAATATTCAGTCCACTGCAACAAGTTCAGAGCGTAAAAATCATTCGCCTTGACTGGGACTCGAACCCAGATCCCTCAATATCCGGTCGAGTGCTTTAGCCACTTAAGCTACCGAGGCGTCCTCTTAAACTCTGAAATTTTGGGGCTTTTAAAGGAACTAGATGTTATGACGAAATACCGTACATACAATGTCACATGCATTCGTAGTCGTGCGCGAGGCGCCACTGTCCACGAGGTTAAAGCCAACTTTAAACACGTATGGTGTTTTCCCTTTGACAAATTCCAAAGAAACTGCGGGAGATGCCGCAACAGTAACTTTTAACGGAGTCATCCGCTAATGTGCATTTCAATGCAACAAGTTCAGAGCGTAAAAATCATTCGCCTTGACTGGGACTCGAACCCAGATCCCTCAATATCCGGTCGAGTGCTTTAGCCACTTAAGCTACCGAGGCGTCCTCTTAAACTCTGAAATTTTGGGGCTTTTAAAGGAACTAGATGTTATGACGAAATACCGTACATACAATGTCACATGATTTTTACGCTCTGAACTTGTTGCATTGAAATGCACATTAGCGGATGACTCCGTTAAAAGTTACTGTTGCGGCATCTCCCGCAGTTTCTTTGGAATTTGTCAAAGGGAAAACACCATACGTGTTTAAAGTTGGCTTTAACCTCGTGGACAGTGGCGCCTCGCGCACGACTACGAATGCATGTGACATTGTATGTACGGTATTTCGTCATAACATCTAGTTCCTTTAAAAGCCCCAAAATTTCAGAGTTTAAGAGGACGCCTCGGTAGCTTAAGTGGCTAAAGCACTCGACCGGATATTGAGGGATCTGGGTTCGAGTCCCAGTCAAGGCGAATGATTTTTACGCTCTGAACTTGTTGCATTGAAATGCACATTAGCGGATGACTCCGTTAAAAGTTACTGTTGCGGCATCTCCCGCAGTTTCTTTGGAATTTGTCAAAGGGAAAACACCATACGTGTTTAAAGTTGGCTTTAACCTCGTGGACAGTGGCGCCTCGCGCACGACTACGAATGCATGTGACATTGTATGTACGGTATTTCGTCATAACATCTAGTTCCTTTAAAAGCCCCAAAATTTCAGAGTTTAAGAGGACGCCTCGGTAGCTTAAGTGGCTAAAGCACTCGACCGGATATTGAGGGATCTGGGTTCGAGTCCCAGTCAAGGCGAATGATTTTTACGCTCTGAACTTGTTGCATTGAAATGCACATTAGCGGATGACTCCGTTAAAAGTTACTGTTGCGGCATCTCCCGCAGTTTCTTTGGAATTCAGTCCACTATTGATACCACATGAAAGCGGAAATGGCACGTTCGTGTGGACTGCTTAACATGCTAATTGAGTATGCAGAATTAAAAAAAGCGAGGGTAAGTTTTCCATATCCACTCATGTGACGCAAATTGATATCGAATTATTTTTCTTTTGGGTGACAATGTATCATACGTGAATAATGTCTCCATTTGCACACCGATATACGAATATTCAGCGACATGTGTCGAGGGATTGAGTCCAATTGTTTGTCTCACTGTGAAAAAGTCACGTTCCTACTTGTCTTTATTTAAATTTATTTATTTTTCAATTTATACTCATCAACTGGCATTATGTACTTACTGTTTTCTTTTAAGAGCAATGCGTAAATTGCCTGAAATTATTCGAGAGCGTGTAATTTACTCTCTGTGCTGCTACCATATGAAATTATGTACTACCTTTGACTGCTTCGTGAAATTGGGTGTAGGTTTTACATGACAAGGTGTAGAGTCCATTTCATTTCGTTTTTTTAATCAGTGTCCCAAATTCTGGAAAGGTGCCCGATCAAAGAGTTAGTGTGTTACGATCCTCAGGAAAATATTCAAAACAGACACCGTTTGCCCCTAAGAAAATAGTCTCATTTGTACGCGTTATATGGAGTCAAATCATTTAGTTAATTACGCAGGCAGGAAACAATTGCATCCTTGTATCAGATATTAACTCTCAAATCGTTCCATAGTTACGGATAGGAATTCAGTTGGGAGGGGACCGGAGTGAGGATTGTCTAGTTCTGAGTTCGTCGAGGAAAAGACCTGAATGCATTGTTAAAGGAACGTGGGCTTAGAGTTTCCTCGTCGGCGGTGGTGGGTATTGGTGAACCGAACCACCATTCCCGGGCGGCCCGGGAATCAGAAGTGACCAGGCTTCCTTCCGAAGCGCGCTCCTCGGGACGGTCGAGGGAATTAACGGACGTCTTCTTCCCCCCATCCTCGAATTAGCCCTTCGGCCGCCCTCTTCTTCCGCTCCCCTTCTTTCAATCCACGAGCCCGTGACGCGCCATAGTTTCTCGAGGTGGTGGTAGTTCATTCCTCCAATGGTGCTCGTCTCGAGTCGTCGGGGACCCACCGATTCGGTGGTTTTTCATTCTATTATGCTACTCTCAAATTATAGGAGCACCCTAACCGGATTAGCCGGGTTCCGTTTCTGACGGCTTAAAAAGAAGGCGAAATGAAGAGCTCCGTCATTTCATTTCCCCCCTGGACTGGTGAAGGCGTGGACAATTTGTTGGCCTCCATTTATTTCAATGCCTTTTTGTGAGAGATTGATTCTTGATTTGTCATTGGTTCCCCGTCTCCGCGGATCACAAAAGGTATCTGCTTTTCCTATCCTCTTTATTTTTCCTTCATGGGATTTCTGGACATCTTCCCTTTTTATCGATGCCTGGAATTTACTCCCTCTGAGGTAACCGTTGTTTACTGCCTCGCTGAACATCGAACGTATTCTTGTAAAAAATTTATTAAGAAAACGAGGGTGATGTTGGTGGATAAACGATTCTCCGCCCACGTATTTTTTGGGAAATGTTTTCTAACGGGTCCTGAATATCTTTCAGCGCTCCGAAACTTAGGGTTCATCTTTCCAAAGGTAGCGTTTCGAAAAACACAAGTCTTCCATTATTCAGAGAACCTTCGTTTTTCCGTTGCATACATTCTCTTGAAAAATGATGGCCATTGATGCGAATAAACTTCCCTTCTTCAAAGGCTGTCGTTTCCTTTTTCTATTTGGCGGAAATCTGTTCCTTTGGGTCATTTTTTCATGAAACGCTCGAGGCTTAAGAATTCTTTCAGATCATTTGGCCGAGTATTCGCCTATTAGGGGTCGCTAGGTAGGACCTTGAAGTCGTCTATCGCAACATAAAATGAACACGACTTCTCTTTTGCGCTTATTTACATACTTATAATGGACCTAAGTTGATTGAAATATTTTATAGCATGAATACTTGTCATGGGGTATGTATATTTGTATGGATTTACATTTGTTTCTTCTTTTGAAATACATGAATAAAATTTCATGAGTATGAAACGTTCATGGAACAGTTTTCAATTAGTCGAGTGAACGGAATGGATCGATGTTCCTCAAAATTTGACGGAAAGGGCCCTTGCGTTAGTTGCCTGAACATGTTTTTGGAGTAATTAAACATTTCCTACGTATAAGTGGAATAAATACTGCAGTATCGTGTCAGTTGAAAATGAACTATTACACTCCTAAAAGAGTGTTTTGTAGACAGCATCAGGGAACAATATGTACACTGGCGACATGGAAAGGGGTTTCAAATGTGGTGTTCCATTGTGTTTCCAGGAGAATCATTGTCCATGTATTTAGAAAAAGTTTTCTTGATGTTTCTCGGAGATAAGCAACTGTGCAAAAAAGTTTTAAAAAGTGCCTCTTAAATCGCGGCATTGCTCTGAAACCGTCCGTTTACGTACGTGATTTGCTTGGTATTCAGAGGAAAAAAAGGTTTTTCGGTCTAACTCTGTCTTGATCCCTTGGTGTTAATTTTAAATAAAGTATGTTGCTGTGTATTTTTGTCTTAATTCACTATTCTTTTCACGGTTTTAATGAATTAGAAATCCTTGCTTCCGTGGAAATTAGTTTCCCTCGTCTTGTACATTTATCGTTTATAAGAGGTGCTTTCCGTATTTTTGTGCTAATTACCGTTTCATTTATATTATTTACTCCAGTTTATATAGTCGCAGAAAACAAATTTTAATGAAGTGAAATTAGATGTGATCCACAAGTTTTTCTAGATGATAATTTCATTTCGAATATGGAACTTTCCTGATTCAAATAGTTTTCACTTTCCTTATATACATGGGCGGTTCAATAAGTACCCGTGTTTGACGACTAAGGACGTTCCCGAGGGAAGTTTATGTTATCATCGTGTGCCTCCATCTATCAAACGACGGTAAAACAAATTCCGGACAGCTTTAAAGGTTAGTTTGGATTTGTCAGCCATTCGAGTAAGACGTGTTTCGTGATTTTCGCTATGATGGAAAAAGAGCAGTATCGTTCCGTAATTCGCTTTTTGATTTTGAACGGGAAGGAATGCGAGGAGATTAAAGCAAATTTGGATGCTGTTTATGGGGATACTTCGCCATCTATGACCACAGCTATAGGTTCAACGAATTTAAACGTGGGCGAACATCTGTTTTTGATGAGGAGCGACCAGGACACCCGGCAGACGTGGTTACTGAGGAAATGATTCAAAAAGTCCACGCCATGATTCTCGCTGATCGACGAACGAAAGTTGCAGAGGCCCGGAACGGCAATTAATATCTAACATGATTAAGTTGACGATGAAAAAATTGTCGGCCCGGTGGGTGCCGCGATTGCTCACAATAGACAACTAGCTGATCCCAAGATGTCGCCGCCAAACTGCATGAACTACGTTATGAATTGCTGCCGCACCCCCCGTATTCACCCGATCTGGCTCCCTGCGACTTTTTCTTATTCCCTAACATGAAGAAATGGCTCGCTGGAAAAATTTTTAGCTCAAACGAGGAAGTTATCGCCGAGACAGAGGTTTATTTTGGGGAGTTCGAAAAATCCTATTATTTGAAGGGGTTAAAATATGGCTGAAACGTTGGGAGAAGTATATCTTTCTAAAGGGGGACTTCGTTGAAAAATAAAAAAAATATTTTTGAAAAAATGGTTTCTTCATTTCTAGCACGGGTACTTTTTGAACCGCCCTCGTATTTATGCGAATGATCATTTTCGTATGCTACATTATTTAGTGTTTAAGTATTATTTGATGAAATAATTACGCCCAAAAAGCAATGAAAGCAGGGAAGCAATGAAAGGTTAAGTGGTAAGTGAAGATTAGATTTGGTGAATCATTTGGAGAAAAACAGGAGACTGAGTTATGAGGAGAACAAATCATATGAATTTGAAACCATGATATCCTGAGTGAAGTGGTAATTTAATTTCAAAGCACGTGTGTGTGTCCTCGGGGATTTCAAGTCTTCTCGGCTTTCAGGTAGCCTTTGGGAGATGCTCCCTTGGGAGTTAGGAATCGTCAAAGGGAAAAATGTGATTTAGGTTTCTTTTCGCGTCATGGAAGGGGGTCCATTTTATTATATTCTTAACTTAAACACTTAAAACTTAATGGCAATGCTCTCGGGTGTAACACATAACTACATGTAATAATGTGCGGGGGTTGGGTTTCTATGTGTAGAAGTCCGGAAGTGTCCCTGCGGATGCCTCTCGCCGCCCCTCAGTCCTCCTCTTTGTCTCCACGCCACTGGAAGGGAAAGACAAAGGAACGAATCCCATCACTTCTATTTGTTGTTCCACCTCCACTTACGTCCACTCTTTACCTTGCTATCTCCCGTAACCTTGTTCGGAGTCGGAGCTGGAGCGGAAGCACGTTTACTCCATGGACTCGGGAATTATTGCGATAGGCTTGATGCTGTAAAAGTCTTGGTTCGCTTTGGTCGTAGAGCCTTGCAAGCTGTAGAAAATGGAATTTTATCCTGTCACATTTTGAGCAACACATTGAACTTTCTATACTAAATTTATCTCTAGGAAATATTTGTCTGTCGTAATGTAGTGTTGGATGTTTGGTTGTGTTTTGTGGGAGAGGCAAGGGAATTCATTGTCAATGTATCGTAGTGTAGCCTGCGTCATTTGAAAAGCCATCTTAACCGGTAGAGCACCAATAACAAAAATAGGAATTGAAGCTTCTCTATTTACCAGTACCATCGCTTGTATTTCGTCCCCTTGATCACCCTTAGTTGAAGGCGTGGCGAAAAGAATGGTGGAATGAAGATTGAATTTGAGTTTTCACTGGTGTATTAGTTGGTAGTTAGCTTGAGTGTTACGTTTTAAAGTTATCACCAAAGCGTATAATCGCCGAGCAAATATTGAACGAGCGCAGTTTACTGATAAATTTTGTTTGAAGGAAGTTTTTTATTTTCTTCCCCTTTTTCCTATGATTTGAGATGGATTTAATTTAATAACCCATCGGTCAGTTTCCTTACTTGGTAATCTTTGAAATAAATGTTCATTTTGCAGATGATAGAAGTAGGCTGGATGGTTAGAGAACGTAACCAGAGCCTGCATATGTCTCAGACCGAATATTGTGCTGCTCGTGTGAGTTTTTCCGTATAATCGTGGTATATATATATATATATATATATATATATATATATATATATATATATATATATATATATATAGAAAAACTATAGAATATGCGGAGGGAATGGTAAGCGAGGAGAGAAAGTAGGAGGGCAGTAGTTCTTTAAATCAGTTCGATTTGGAGATGATCCAGCATTAGTCAGCAATTCAGCCAAAGTAGTGCAATTATTAATCACCGCATTGCAGAATCAGTGTTGGAGGAGTGAGATGAGCATTGATCATAGGAACATGAACATAAAGAGATTCTCAATAAATAGCTGGGTGAAGGTAAGTATTGAAGTTCGGGGACATAAACTAGAATGGCTGGAACAGCTCAGAAACTTGGGAAGTATTTTTATGGAGAGTGGGCATGATGATAGGGATATTAAAAGTCTTTCATTTAGTGAGAAAGCGTTCACAAAGAGACAGGAACTGATGTCAGGCACATTAAACAAAAGCATAAATGAAAAGACTAGTGAATACGCTATATAGTTGAGCATGGATCGGAAACTTGGTCGTTGAGGCGAGAGGATAAGCGTCCAATGGTGGTTTTCGAGTCGTGGGTGTGGAGAAGAATGGAGAAAATAAAATGGATTGTTAGGAACACAGGAAATGCAGATTTAAGCGGAGTAGGGGAAGGGCGAGAGGCGGTTGTTGTGAGAAATTGGAAGGAGGCAAGACAATGGAATGCAGGAGGTATTGAGAGGTGATGGTTTTTGAAGAAGTGGTGAGAAAGGGGAGAACAAGAGGGAAGGCGAGGCAGAGAGTGGGAAAGAATGGGAAATTCGAATGGAATTAAGAGAGTTAGAAAGTACGAAGAGCTAAATAATGGCTTGTGGTAATATGTAGTCAGGCGTTTAATGATTTTTTTTGTCACGTCAATTAGGTCTTAGAGTACAGTCTCGAGTACAGTAATGTGCAGTGCCAGGACTTATAGAAAACCTGCATCAATTTGGTAGGCTACTATAAATAAAACCATCTTTGATGAACATCTTGAGTGATGCATAAATATATGTTCTTTTTTCGCCTCAGCGCTCCAAATTTTGATAGTGTCATCAACATTCATTGATTGATCTTATGGTTGGTTGAACGCGGTACTCCTCTCTATACTCTAACCTTTTCATGTGCACGTAATTCTTCTCCTTGGTGTCTGTATTCATTTGTTCCACGAGGCTTATTTGAGTCTTCCTCTACAGTTCCTACCATTCACTTATATTCTTCCTTCGACTACTGTCATCATCAGGACATTCATCAGAATGTATTCAAATGCGTGTTCAATGATTTTGTCCTTTCCCTCTCCATGCATTTCCTTTGACTTTTTTCTTCTCGTCGTCATTCACTTTATTAATTATTGCCATGGATTTTGATCTTTTCCAATGCCGTTTTATTGCCCTCTGTGTTTTCCCACTCCTCTCGCTCTTTGACTCTTCGCTAAGGAGAGGCACGCTCCCAGTAAGTGTTTTAAAGAAGTGCTCCCTTATTTTCACGCTTGAGTTGTCGGGTGTTAGGTGGCTTTCTTCCTGGGAGAATTACTTTTTGCCCGGGTCATCGCGCTAATTATTTGTGCTGTCAAAATACTGGAATCTAAATTCCTTGATGTTTTCACGCCTTGCCTTTCTCTTCCATGGGCCCAGGTCCATTGAAGGTGGGTTCAAAGGGGAACCCTTCCTTTCAACCTTTCAGTTCTTCCTGCTAGCATGGATGTAGTAGATTCCGAATTCTCACTTCCAAGCAGAAACGCATTTGACTCGGCACGCGACGATTACGCGTGCTACAATCTCCCGGTCTGTACGATGCACGCCGCGTCACGCACCGTGCCCTCCTTGCTTCGTCGGAGCATGTAGTCGTGTTAGTTTTTGCCAGTCCCGAGGCTTGTGAATGGAGGTTCCCATCCGCACCAGAATTCTCGTGGAGAATTCGGCGGTCTTTATTCATCGTCATCGGACGTCCATACTCGAGCTTCGGCGTTCGCGGGAAGGCATTGGTGAGCGATATTAATTTTGGAAGACCCGCCGCAAGCCAGCGTCGACAATATTTTCACTTCGACTCGCGAGTGATGAATGCTTTTCGTTAAGGGAAGCGGCGAAAGTTCAAGCGGGTCTAAGTGTTTTCCCTCCCTCTCTCCTTTCCTTTTTCCTGCATGGGGACAAAGAATGATTGATTATCCTCGTCCTGAACGGCGTGATTCAATAAAGAAAATGTCGTAATAGGTCGAGGGGAGGACACCATCCAGCTATTTATGGGGAAAATCAAATTTTCAAAAGAGCAAACACAAAATTGCTCGGCACGCGAAAAAAATAGATGTTTATAGTGATTGTTGGACATTCCGTCTTCCTTTTTGGAATGGTTGACGGAGTATTCAATTAAATTTACATGTCGTTGAACTTGAGTCTTCCTCGATGCGAGATATTTGATAGGAAGATGTATCGGTGAATTTTAATAGTTCTCTTTTTTGATCCCTGTTTATGGTCATGGCTTCGGCTTTTATAACGATTACCGTTCCCGTTACGTTTCCAATTTTTGGCGCAGTCGCCTACTCCAGTTTCAATTATGATATTACACGTAATAAATGCTTTGTTACCTTTAACGTAACGAGTGCATATTACTCATTGTAAAAGTAGTCATAATAAGCAACCGGATTATTTAACTCCTATCCTAATAAGAGTGGTTTTGCACTGTATGTTGTGGCAGAATTCCACATGGAAGACTTGCGGTACAATACTCCCCGACTGAGGTTCGTTCGGCCACTGATTGAAGTCTCGTGGTTTTCATGTCATGGACCTGATGTGAACAGAGGTGCATAAACATTTTAAGATTGCTTGGGCATACGTAAGACCCTGAAGTTTGTTGTCCTTCATATCGGTTATTATTCCAGTTTTCTTGTTCATCATGGAATGGCGATTTCGTCTTTGCAACCCTGGTTTTTCGAACCAAAATACTGCTTATGGATTATCTCCGCGTTTCCTTGACTTCATTAGCTATTTAAAAAGTGTGACCCTGGCTAGGGGTTGAGGACACGTTTAGTTGCATCATATGAAAATATTTTAGGCCATTCTGCTCGTGAGAATATTTAGAGCAATTTTATGTGGTAATGTTTATAGAAAACCTATATCCATGGCAAACATTATTGCCATAAATGTATCAATTTTTTCTTCTCCTTGAAGCTATGGATTTAGCTTAGTGTGTATTTAAATTTTTACCTTTAATAATAGAGAGTGAACATAATTTTGTCTGAATGATGCCTACGCGTTCAATATTTGTATTGATTGTGTATCCCTCAGTGACTCCCATTTCGTTGAAAGTTTTCATTGAAGAATCATCCGACCAGTCGGAATTTGTTAACTATCCTCGTAAACAACTTTGACAGAATCAGAACAAACGGAACAAATGTGCTTCCATTAATTCTGTCCGTTTTCCTCTAAAAAGATCGTTTTTTTATTCAGCCCTGCCATAGAATTACAACTTTTAATTATGCACAAGAACGAAAAGTGAACCAATGGTGGAATGGCAAAATAAAATTCATTTCGTCATCTTTGGAAACAAAGCGCCATCGTGGTCAGTGGATTGCATTGGCAAGCGGACGATTTAATTCATAATAGAAGAGCGTATTTTCGGATACCCCTGGCCGGAAGAAACTTCTTTCAGCGGTCGGCCAAGGAATCGCAGCGATATCTTGTTTAGTGGTTTCAATGGAAACCGACGAATGGAAACGCAATGTGTTGCATTACGTTGAGATTTATTCTTTTTTCCGGATTTCAGCGTGCTATGAGAATAGGGAGATGCAACAACGCGTACTCGTCGCCTTTCGTGATGAAAACCAAGAATTTAAGCCCGATGGAAGTTC